>NC_057801.1:294286525-294322042 GCF_018294505.1 Triticum aestivum
ATGGAGCACTGCCGGACCCCCACCCGGCCGCCGCAGCCGCAGCCCGCTCCCGCCCCGGCCCCAACCCCAGGTGCGGCGCCGATCCACCCGCCCCAACTCCCGCCAAATTCCACCCCACCGCCGCTGATGCTGATGCTAAGCTACTTCCAGCCACCGGACATCGAGTCCCTCTTCATGCTCGCGCCGCCGCGGAGTCACGCCGCCTCCACCTGCGCGTAAACGATCCTTTGTAGACTACATCAACTAGCTATTTCCTAGGGAATAGCCACTAGCGAGGGATGTTGGCCGCACATCTTGTTTTGGTTTTGGAGAGGGGAAGATGTGCCGGTGCGTCCCTCTTCTGCTTCAGTTCCTGACGCGAAAATGGCAGCACCAAAAAGAATGCTGCTTGTGTGTGTGTCCCTCCATGGCCTGCTTGGCCATAGGTAGGTGTAGGTAGTTGGGAGGAGTAGGAGTAGGAAAGGTTAGATAGTGTAGCCGTACAGAAGTGTGCATGTACCGTGTAGATGTTCTTGCAAAAAATGTTCCTCCCTTGTGCTACTTGGCCTTTTGTCTATCCTACTTAATATCATTGTAAAATTACTTTATTTCATTGTGTCTGTTGAATTTCTAGTTGAGTTTTTGTATTAAACGAACGTAGTTGTTGATCTGATCTGTCGACGCTTGTCAGTTGCTTCCATGACCATGGGGGATGTACTGTTTGTGTCGAAGATCCTACTTAGATGTCCCAAGTTAGTTGACTCAGACATGTGGACCAATGTGCAGATCACTACTTTATGGTCAATTTGCATATAAACATATCCAGTCAGGCCCCAGAAGCATTACATGATTTGGAGTACCATAGAGATGCTTGCTTAAAACTAAAGTAGCAGCAATTGGTAGCGATAGCTAGCTAGCTTGACTGGATTATGTGCTTAATTCACTGAATTTGGTTGGTGAAGATGAATTAGCAGCTCCCCCATGTAGCTAGAATTGGTATGATTTCCGTGGAGAATGACCAATTCAGCTTCTTACCCCTAAAAAAATCAGCTTCTTTAAAACTGACAGCAGGTTCCTCCCATGTTTCACTTTTTCTAGTTAGTTTCTTCCAGCTATAGGTTAGTTTACAGCTAGAATTATGTATTTCAACCATTTATATGTTTAGTTTCCAGCTATAGGTTAGTTTACATCTACTTGCTGCTAATACGACATAATATTTGATATGAGCAGGGTGAACAACCTTTAGGTCCCGGGAATCTACTCAAGGCTGCAGACACTTCTTGTCTCACTTCTTTTATCACCGGTATAATATTCATATTAAGGAGTGTCTATAAGTTCATTGTTCTTACCTGCAAATTTAAAAGCACAATCAATCCATATTAAGTGCTCATCCTAGTGGCAGGCAAAATAATTAGGGGAGTGTGTCATTCTTGCTATGGTCATGTAAGAGAAATGCTCTGCCTTGCTAATTTTACCATGAGATTTGGGGTAATCAGCTAGTTCTGGTCAAAGCAAGTGGTTTTCCTGAGCTATGCCTTGGTTAGAAAATGATGCATGATGGGCATCATGCATGTTATCATGCATGTTTTATGATCTGTTGTAAGGGTACTAATTGGTCTCTTCTGCTACTTATCAGAGATGGCGGGAAGCAGCCACCACCGCTCTGCGACACCGCAGTACGAGTTGGATGCTTCCGAGTTCTTCACTATCATACTTGAGACTTCAGTATCATCCATAACGCAGGTATATAAAACGAGAGATCTCCCCTTCACCCATCTCATTATGATATCTGTTGTTTGCTACATCACTCATTGTCCCAAACTGCAGAGGCTGCCTGACAGTTTTATGAACATGCTGATGGGTGAAGATCCACCAAATAATGTGAAGCTGCGACAGGCAGGTAGCGGGTTTTGCAGGCAGTGGGATGTGGAGTTGGTGATCAAGGAGGGCCACATGTACTTATCTCGTGGGTGGGAGAAGTTCTACCGTGCCTACGACCTGTGGCTGGGGTACTTCCTTCTCTTCAGGTACGACGACGACGCCACCATGCTCATCGTGAAGGTGTTCAACACGACTATGTGTCGCATGCGCTACGCTGACGATGATGATGCCGGTACGTTCTGCCTCTTATTATTCCTCTACATTTGGCTTTGTCTCACATCGATTTTTAACGGTCATTGTTGCATTTTGGACAGGTAATGGGAGCAGCAGCAGCGACACTGGCTACAGCCAAAGCAGCAGCGACTATGGCTGTAGCGAAAGCAGCAACGATTCTGGCTGTAGCGAAAGCAGCAGCGATTCTGGCAGCAGCATAGACAACAAGAAGGATGATCCGTACTGGAGTGCGGGAGAAGAGGAGCAGAGTGGGGATGAGGAGCTGCAGGATGACGATGGGCATCAGGCTGAGGATGACCTAGCGCTGGTGGTGGCTGACCAAGGGCAAGAGATGGTGATGGCTGACCATGGGCAAGAGATGGAGGTGGCTGAGGATGACCTAGCAATGGTCGTTCCTAAAGGTGGCCTCGCGATGGTGCTGATGCCTGACAATGACCACGCACCGGTGGTGGCGCCGGCGATCCCAGGCGACATGACCACGCCAATTGTGGTAGAAGACTACATCCCACTGCCTCCACCGCCTCCACCGCCTCGCCGCTCTTTGCGCATCAGGCTGAGGAAGGAGAAGGAGAAGAACAATGCATGAGAACTGAACTTTGTCAGGTATGTCAGATCTCCAAAATGATATATATATATATACTTAGTTACCTATGTTATCTCTAATATACTTAGTTTCCTATAGGTTAGCTTCATTTTACCTAAGTTGGCTCTAATATGCAAACTTAGAGCTTATATGCTTAGTTTCCTGTAGGTTAGCTCCAAAATAACTTATGTTAGCACAAAATGATCAAGTTTACATAATAAGCTTATAGTCTTTTTCTTATTCTTCTTCTTTTCCAAAATGACATAGGTTAGCTTCATTTTACCTAAGTTGGCTCTAATATACAAACTTAGAGCTTATATGCTTAGTTTCCTATAGGTTAGCTCCAAAATAACTTATGTTAGCACAAAATGATCAAGTTTACATAATAAGCTTCTAGTCTTTTTCTTATTCTCCTTCTTTTCCAAAATGACATAGGTTAGCTTCATTTTACCTAAGTTGGCTCTAATATACAAACTTAGAGCTTATATGCTTAGTTTCCTATAGGTTAGCTCCAAAATAACTTATGCTAGCACAAAATGATCAAGTTTAGATAATAAGCTTATAGTCTTCTTCTTATTCTTCTTCTTTTCGAAAATTCTTCTTATTCTTCTTCTAGTGTTCTTCTTCTTCTAGTATTCTTCTAGTCTTCTTCTTTTTCTTCTTCTAACTTCTTGTTTATCACTTTGCAGATTTGATTTAATTCACGGAAGCTTGCATGGATGGAGTGCTTATTTTCCATTTGTGTTTTTATTTTGTATCAATGTGAAACTTTTGTGAATTGATGGATAACGGTGTTGGATGAACAATGTGAAACTTTTGTAATATGTAACGATGAAACTATGTGTTGGCTATGTATGTATATATGATGGAACTTGTGTGGTGGCTATGTATGTATATGTGATGGAACTTGTGTCTTGGCTATGATTGTTATATGGATGCTTGTTGTATATATATGTGTTGGATATCTCATAGGTCAAATAGTGACCTGAGATTAAGAAAAAAAATTAAAAAAATTGTTACTAATGGCGCACTACCATGTGGTGCGCCATTAGTATAGAATACACTAGTGGCGCACTGTGGGCAAAACTAATGGCGCACTACATGGTGCGCCATTAGTATACCAGATACTAATGGCGCACCAGTGGTGCGACATTCGTAGAAAATACTAGTGGCATGATACTAATGGCGCACTGGTAATGCGCCATTAGTAGGCAAAACCAGTGCGCAATTAGTAGGCCTTTTCCTAGTAGTGTTTCCCTCAGGAAGGCGCCGGGCGTGCAAAGCCCAACCCTCAGGAGTTCATCACTAGGACCACTCTGGAGCTTCAGGAAGCAAGAGCCATGCGCGGCGATCGCTGTTTGCCTGGCGTGGCTCCCCATCTAGGCGAGGATGGTTGGCTGCGCGTCTGCATCGATGTCCCAGGGCTCAACCGAGCCGCATCTCAGCAGTGCCTCTGGCCTTCGCATGTGGGATCCTGCGAGGGTCCGCTGCACAGCTACGTTCGCATGCCTTTTAGCCTGCCAAACGCGGCTGCTACCTACCAGCGTCACCTGTGGAGCATTCTGGCGGCTCAGGAGGCCAGGCATCACGCGGTCCTAGCAGAGATGGAGATAGTCCTCAAGGAACCGCCTGGACGCCCAGAGCCTCCCGAGGTTCAGGCCTCCGGTGGCTCGTGAGGGTCGGCCTCTTTAGCACACGTCTTCAGCTACTCCAACACCCCCTCTACAATGGTACCAAGTGACATCTTCCAAGTTCCTTTCAGCTGGGAGCGCCCTCAGGGTTGCATCATTCCCAGGCCGCATGGGTCCATCCCTGCGACATGTATCCCTTTTGCTTATGTCTTTAGTGTACCTTGCTGGGGGCGCCCCTCGGGCTGCATCATCCCCAAGCCGCTCGGGCCTGACCCAGCGGTATGTATCCCTCCTGCATTTACCTAAGCTGATTTGCCTTTCATGCCTAACCTGCCTGTGATTATCGCCTGCTTGATTGACATCTACCACTGGAGCCGCTCTCGCCGGCAGGGTGCTTGCGCATGCGTCCGTCCCTGCAATGCTGACATATCTGAGTGGTCGAGCTCTGGCCCATGGCAGCCCCGCGCACGTCACCTTACCACGCCCTCACTGCCCTCACCACTCTCTCGGAGCAACCAATGGCCAGCCGACAATCATAATGGCAACCTGTGCTTTTCTCGTGCTAGTTTACAAGAACCTCCTGAAGTCTATAGCGTGTGGCACCATGTGCTCTCTCTCTTTTTTCCCACGAGATCCGCTTGCGCATTAAAAGGGGGGCTCATGAGCATCGTGACTCAGGAGCTCTTACTGGCTCTCTAGCCCTCACGGCCTGGCCTTGACCACGACATCGCGACCTGGCATACCAGCGGCGGCCGAGCTTGCTCGAGGGCCGGGACCTAAGGACGCAGAGCATGAAGGAGAGTGTGGGGAAGAAACGGGAAGCTTGCGAGGGCCTAACCTAGATGCGCCACAGCTGCGGACGTACAAGTCCGGTGCAACGCGAGGGAACGACTCCATATTACCAAGATAAGTTTCACGCCTGGATCAACTAATCGATGCAGCGCAGAATCCTCACTTGATGCGGCTCTGTGACGACAACGTTGCCTTCCTTTCTCCCCTCTCGGCGGCTTCTTGTGCGCTAAAGGGGACCTCATGAGCATCGCGCCTCAGGGGCTCTTACTAGACCTCGAGTCGCCCACCTCCTGGACTTCACCACGGTATCGCGACCTGGAATACGAGCGACGACTGAAGCCTGCCTGGGGACTAGGACCTGTCAGCATAGAGCACCAAGCCTTCACGAGGTTAGAAAGGGGGAACCAAGCCGGGACAGGACGAGCATTCACATAGTTTCATAATAATGATCACATCAACAAAAGACATCGCGGACCCTTTACACGCCCCCACGGGTTTTTTTCTTGATTCCTTGTGGGGAACAAAAGATGAGAATCCTAAGGATCCCTAACTACCCGTGCCTCCATGGACGACGCCATCATCAATAGTGGGCCATGGGAGATCGGCGCCAACCCTATCTAGATCAGCTGCGGCGACGGCCTGGTCTAGCCGCCTTGCTCCGAGAACGGCGCGAGCTCGGGGGCTGTCGGATATCGGGTTCCGGCAAAACCCCTAAGGTTCGAACTCTGGTGTGCGCATGAAGATCTTCTCCCTACCAAAACATGCCCACAACCTCGCCGTGATTCTAGGCTAGCACGATGAACAATACAAGAGACACAAGGTTTATACTGGTTCGGGCCACCGTTGTGGTGTAATACCCTAATCCAGTGTATGGTGTGGTGGATTGCCTCTTGGGTGATGATCAACAGAGCAGAGGAAGAACAACCTCGCAAGGGGAGTTGTTCTTGTGGTGGGAATGCAGATGAACCTAACTTGTCTTCTACTGTGGTTGCTAGCCCTATATATAGAGGCCTTGGTCCTCTTTCCAAATATTGAGCGGGAAGGGAGCCAACAACGACCATTTTGAAAGGGGACAACTAGTACAAGTTATCCTGACTAAAGGTGGTCTTCGACTGCCAAAGGCACTGGTAATGACGCCGTCTTGGGCTCCACGGTGACCTCCGTCCTGCCATCCTGCTGGTCTTGGTCTCGTTGCAGTGATATGTAAACCTTTGCTTGATGCCTTGGCACTCCGCGCCTGCGCTTGCCCTCTTTGCACCAAAGAGGAAATGAGGACACTGCACCTCGCGAGGCACCCCTCGCCTTGATCTCTCCGCCTCCTCGCGAGCCTGCCCGGTGAGGCCGCCCCTCTGGAAGCCTTCTATCGTCCTCCCCGCGAGGCTTGGACCCTCGCGAGGGTCTTGAGCGTTTGTTGATCAAGACGGGCCGTACTGGGTCGCTCGTGAGCCATGCTGCAGGCCGCAGGCAGGCATGTCTGGGGACCCCCGTTCCCAGAACACCAACAGTAGCCCCCGGGCCCAAGGCATGCTCGGACTTGGCTTAGCAGCGAAGCCAAAGGGCAAGTGCGGAGCGCCGCGGTCCCCAACAGCCTGCGGCCTTGGTCAACATGTGGAGGTTAATTGGACGTGGACGTCTCCGCTTCCCCATGCTGCCTCGGCAACTGCCCAATATGATGAGTTCCTGCTGCATGCAAAAAGATTCATCATTATCTGTGATCGTGGAGGCCGACGGTTGGCCTCCCCTGGACTATAAGTACGGAGGGGCGTGAGCCCCCGTTGTCCATCTCTTCTTGCTCTGCCGGCTCTTCTCCCTTGCTCCACCTCCATTCTCGACGCCAATGGCACCGATCTGCAGGTTCTTCGCCGCAGAGAAAGGAAAGGCTCCCCGGGAGGGGCCTGACCCACTCCCGCCGAAGAAACGACCTATCCCAAGCCGCCGCGAGGAGGTTGCAAGGCCGGACATGACGAGGCCTTGGTGCAAGCGGCCACCTCCTGGGTTCCCGCAACCCCTGTACGCCCGGGCTAAGGGCCCTAGGGAAGGAGACAACGACCGACGCCACCCGCGCCGTAGGCGAGGTCGACGAGCCCTGGTGGCACACGCAGTTGCTCCTGGAGTCCATGCCAGGGACTCCTCTCACGAGCTCGTGCTTCATGCCGCGATGCCTCCAAGTACCTGGATCCGCTGCCCTGCATTCTTCACCTTTTAGATGCCGCCGAAGGGGCCTCTCGAGCTTTGGCTGCGGCACGCCAATTGCGGCGCTCCGGCGACCGGAGCGGAGGTCGAAGTCGTCGCTCCGGGCAAAGTCTTCATGACCCGAGGCTGGGGCGAGGTCGCCCCGGTCTGCCGAACAGGGGGTGCCCTCGTGATTCATTTTGAATATGGTGATGCCTCCCTGATGCTCTTCGAGGTCTTCGATGCAGAAGGCCGCCGCCTGGAGTGCTGCCCCAGAGCAGGTAGTCAGGACATCGATGTGGAAGGGGCTAGGCCTGCCGCCCGCTTCCCCACCGACTCCTCTGGCAGTGACAGTGATGCTTGGGAGTCCAGTGACTCTCCCGGGCTCTTCGTGACTTCGGAGATGATCGACGATAGCTACATGCCCCCGAGCTCGTGCCGTGCCCAGGGCAAGGCGGCTGCATCAGGCCATCGCCGCACCTGAGCTAGATGGGGTTGGCGTCAGCCCCCGTGGCCCACTGTTGATGATGGCGTCGACCATGGAGGCTCGAGTAGTTAGGGATCCTTAGGATTCGCGTCTTTTGTTCCCTGCGAGGAATCAAGAAAACACCTAGTGGGGGCCTGTAAAGGGTCCGTGATGTCTTTTGTTGTTATTATCCTTAATATGAAGTAGTGCGAATGCTTGTCCTGTCCCGGCTTGGTTCCCCCTTTCTAAACTCGCGACGACTTGGTGCTCTACGCTGACAGGTCCCGGTCCCCAGGAAGGCTTCAGCCATCGCTGGTATGACAGGTCGCTATGCCGTGGTCAAGGCCAGTAGGTGAGTAGCCCGAGGTCCAGTAAGAGCCCCTGAGGTGCGATGCTCAGGAGGTCTCCTTTAGTGCACAAGCAGCCGCCGAAATGTGAGAAAGGAAGGCAACGTCGCCGTCACAGAGCCGCATTAAGTGGAGGTTTTTTGTCACATCAATTAGCTATTCCAGGCGTGAAACTTATCTCAAAAACATGGAGTCGCTCCTTTGTGGTGCACCGGACTTATGCGTCGGCTGCTAGGATGTAGCTGGGTCAGGCCCTCCCAAGCTTCCCCTTTCTTCCCACAGTCTCCTTAGTGCTCTACATCCTCAGGTCCCGGCCCTCGAGCGAGCTCAGCCGCCGCTGGTATGCCAGGTCGCGATGCCGTGGACAAGGCCAGGGGGTGAGGGCTGGAGAGCCAGTAAGAGCTCCTGACCCGCGATGCTCAGGAGCCCTCCTTTCAACGCGCAAGCGGATCGCGCGGGAAAGAGAGAGAGAGAGAGAGCTCGTGGTGCCACCCACTTTAGACCTTAGGAAGTTCTTGTAAACCAACACGAGAGAAGCACGAGTTGCCATTATGATTGTCGGCCGGCCATCAGTTGCTCCGAGAGAGTGGCGAGGGCACTGACGGCCTGGTGAGGAGACACTTGCGGGGCTGCCGCGGGCCAGAGCTCGACCACTCAGATTTGTCGACGTTGCAGGGACGGACCCATGCACAAGCGTTGTGCCAGCGTGAGCAGCACCAAGGGCGGGCGTCAATCGAGCAGGCTATAATCATAGGCAGGTTAAGTATGAAAGGCAAATCGGCTTAGATGAATACGGAAAGGATACATGCCACTGGGTCAAGCCCGAGCGGCTCGGGGATGATGCAGCCCGAGGGGTGCCCCCAGCACGGTAAACTAAAGACATAAGAAAATGGGATACATGCCGCAGGGACGGAGCCACGCGACCTAGGAATGATGCAGCCCTAAGGGCGCTCCCAGCTGAAATGAACTCCGAAGATGTCACTTGGTACCATTGTAGAAGGGGTGTCAGAGTAGCTAACAATGCGCGATGAAGAGGCCGATCCTCACGAGCCACCGGAGCCCTGAGCCTCGGGAGGCTCTGGGGGTCCAGGCGGTTCCTCGAGGACCATCTCCATCTCCGCCAGGACCACGTGATGCCTGGCCTCCTGTGCTGCCGGAATGCTCCACAGATGGCGCTAGTGAGTAGCAACCGTGTTCGGCAGGCCCAAAGGCATGTGAACGTAGCTGTGCGGCGGACCCTCGCAATATCCCGCGCGTGAAGGCCAGAGGCGCTCCCAAGACGCGGCTCAATTGAGCCCTAGGAAGTCAATGCAGACGCGCAGCCCGCCATCCTCGCCTGGATGGGGAGTTACGCCAGGCAGAAGGCGGTCGTCGCGTATGACTCTTGATTCTTGTAGTTCCTGAGTGGCCTTGGTGATGAACTCCTGAGGTTTGGGCCTTCCTTGCCCCATGCCTTCCTGAGAGAAATGTGCTGTGAAGCACGCCTCCAAGTGGTGCCCGAGGACCTCCCTCGTGATCTTGGCAAAGTCTGAGGCCCTCCAGAAGAGAGCCCTTGAGCCCTGCCCAAGGAGGGCGCCGAGCGCGCCTTCCTATGCGATGGAGGGAGGCGCCCCTTGCACGGGCGCGGATCCTGATGCGACACCTCCTGAGATGCAAACCTCCAGAGGCCTTGAGCTACGCGATGTCTTCTTCTTCTTGGGGACTGCCTCAGGAGGGTTCTCGCCCTAACTGTCTTGGGGAACACATCTTTCTCTTTGCAGGGGACTGTGATGATTCCGCTGCTTCTTCGCATCTTGAGGACATTGTATCCATGGTGGGTCACCGCCATGAACTTGGCCAGGGCTGGATACCCGAGAATGGCATTGCACAACAGGGGAATGTGGGCGACGTCGAAGTCGATGAGCTCGATGTAGTAGTTGTTGTGCTGCCCGAAAGTGACGGGGAGGCAGACCTGCCCTATCGGGGTAGTGGAGCCGTCAGTAACTCCTGAGAAAGGCTTGGGAGGCGGAAGTTGATCATATGGCACTTGAAGGTTGTTGAACATCTCGACGGACAGAATGTTGAGCCCTGCTCCGCCATCGATGAGGGTCCTAGTAACTTGCACATTGCTGATGATAGGGGAACAAAGCATTGGGAGGACGCCAGTAGTAGCCACACACTTGAGTTTATCTGTTGAGCTGAAAGTGATGGCGCACTTGGACCACCTGAGCGGGCGCGTGGCCTTGAGCTTGGGGAGGACTGCGTTCACCTCGCGAGCAAACTGCTTGAAGATGAGCTGAGAGGCTGGGGCCTGGCCACCGCCCAAGATACAAGCGATAGCACGCGGCTCCTGGAAGCCCCCAACCCCTCGTCCTGGTGGTGGTCATCATTCCTTCTTAGTGGTGGTGGCAGAGGAGGAAGGCCTGCATTGTCCTACGGGCGGTCCTCGCGAGGCTGATCCCTCCAGGCTCCCTCGCGAGGCTGGTCCTGCTAGCGATCCTTGCGAGGTTGGTTATGCCACTCCTTGTGAGGGCCTCGGTCGTCCCATCATCCTCCGCCCCGTCCTCCTCCTCGGTCGTAGCCCCGGTCATTGTGTTTGTCAGCATTCTGGGAACGGGGGTCCCCAGACTTGCCTGCCTGCGGCCTGCGGTGTGGCTCAAAGGGGGGCCCAGCACGGCCCATCTTCATCAACACAAGCTCAAGACCCTCGCGAGGGGCCAAGCCTCGCGGGGTGGACGACAGGGAGCTTCCTCAGGCACGGCCTTGTCAGGCTGGCCCACGAAGAGGCGGAGAGTTCAATGTGGGGTACCTCGCGAGGTGCCCATGACGCAAGACATGACGACCAAGGGCGCCGGACGGGCGCCAGCCGCGCAGTGTCCTTCTTTCCTCTTTGGTGCAAGGGGAGCAAGCGCAGGCGAGAGCATCAAGCAAAGGTATCCATTTCGGTGCAACAAGACCAAGACCAGTCCAACGGCAGGATGGAGGTCATCGTGGAGCCCAAGTCGGCATCACCACCAGAGCCTTTGACAGGCGAGGACCAACTTTAGTATGGATACGTGAATTAGATGTTCCCCTTCATATTGGCCAATTGTTGGCGCCCTTCTCGCTCAATATTTGGGAAGAGGCTCAGGGCCTTCGCCTATAAATAGGAATAGCCACCCACAGGGTAGAGGCATATGGATAGGAAGCTGGAGATAAGATAGGCATCTAGAATCAACCCTTCCAAAGGGACAGCACCACCACAAGAACAGACCCTCGCGAGGCCGTTCTTCCTTGTATTTTTCATCATCATCCCAAGAGGCAATCCACCACACCACACACTAGACTAGGGTATTACACCACAATGGTGGCCTGAACCAGTATAAACCCTGTGTCCCTTGTGTTGTTCTTCTCGTAGTTCAGATCTTAGCGATTCGGCGAGGAACATGTAGGTAGAAGGCGAAACCTCCATGTGCACCCCAGTGTTCCAACCTCAAGGGTCTGCCGGAACCCTAAATCCGACAGTGCTCGGGGCATCGACCGATGCGTCCTTCTCGAATGACCCTGAGCTCCTGGCACTCACTGGTGTTGTTGGTGTGGAGGTTGTGGTAGGCGCAGAATCGGTTGCCCTTGGACGACTCCGGCTGGTCCTTGCCGTGCTTCGTGTCTGGTTCTGCTACGAGTACGGCTGCTCCTTTGCGCTTCACGTCCTTGGCCTTGGCCTTCTTCTCTTCTGGGTCTGCTGCTGGGAGCTCATGGAGGGAGAGGCGTCCTTCCTCAGCTCTTGCGCACTTGGTCGCCAGGTTGAACAACTCCAGAGATGTGCACAGATCCTGGTGGATGGCGAGCTCCTCCTTCATCTTGACATCGCGGACACCATCAGAGAACGCTGAGATGATGGCCTCCTCTATCACCTTGGGGATCTTGAGGCGGGTGCTGTTGAAACGCTGGATGTACTTCTATAGGGTCTCTCCAGGCTGCTGCTTGATGCGGTGCAGGTCACCCGCGGCCGGAGGGCGGTCGAGAGTGCCCTGGAAGTTGGTGATGAAGCGGCAACGTATCTCGTCCCAAGAGGAGATCGAGCTGGGATGGAGGTTCAGGAGCCAGGTGCGGGTACCATCCTTGAGCGCCATGGGCAACCAGTTCACCATGACCTTTTTGTCTCCGTTGGCTGCCTCGATGCCCAACTCGTAGAGCTGCAGGAACTCCGCGGGGTCAGCAGTGCCGTCGTAGCGAGGAGGCAGATCTAACTTGAACTTGCCTGCCCAGGCGACACTGTGCAGCTCGGTGGTGAAGGCACGGCAGCCTGCTGTAGCCACCGGAGCCTTTTGCTGATGCAGGGCTTGCTCTTGATGGTTCCCGCGCGCCGCCGCCAGGGGCAGCATGGGGTCTTGGCATGCAGGTGCAGGGATGCGGTCTTGCCGTGCTGGTGCAAGGAGCACGTGAGCGCGTTCTAGAGGCCGAAGAATTTCTTGGCAGCTTCTCTCTTGCCGCGTGGGTGCCGGACACGGAGGGTCATGTCCAGGGGCCACGCGCCTTGGATCCAGGGCACCTTCTTGGGATGAGGTGGCGGAGGCGCTCCCTGAGCCGCGTCACCCATGCAGGACGGAGGGTGAGGTAGTGGGAGGGACGGCGCGGGAGAGCCCCCTACGGCGCTGACGGGCTCGGTGATGCGGGAGAGCCATTCTTCATAGAGGTCGTCGACGGGGCGGTAGTGCAGGAGCTCATGTGCCAGGAGCACCGCGGCCTGCGCGTCTGTAGGGGCGCGACGAGCGTGAGACGACGAACCAGCTAGCATCAGCGATGGAGTGGCGGTGCAGCCTTCCCACCGCACCGAGGGGTGCAGCGAAGATGCTTGCTGCTCGTTCCCCGCCGAGCCGGTGCCGGCGTTGGAGGCGGGCGACGGAGAACGACGAGGAGGCCCGCCGATGTGAGCCGTCTGGGCGATGCGGGCGGAGAGAGCAGCCCGGCGCTCGGCGAGCGTCTGCCATGGATGCGACGAAGTGATGGGACGCAGATTAGCGGAAAGAAGATTTCGGTGCACCCCTACTTGGCACACCAAATATCAGATATCGGTGTTCCGGCAAAACCCTTAAGGTTCGAACTGTGTGGTGCGCATGATGATCTTCTCCCTACCGAAACACGCCCACAACCTCGCCGCGATTCTAGGCTAGCACGATGAACAACACAAGAGACACGAGGTTTATACTGGTCCGGGACACCGTTGTGGTCTAATACCCTAATCCAGTGTGTGGTGTGGTGGATTGCCTCTTGGGCTGATGATGAACAATACAGAGGAAGAACAGTCTCGCGAGGGGAGGTATTCTTGTGGTGGAATGCGGATGAACCTAACTTATCTTTCTATTGTGGTGGCTAGCCCTATATACAGAGGCCCTGGTCCTCTTCCCAAATATTGAGCGAGAAGGGAGCCAACAATGACCATTTTGAAAGGGGACAGCTAGTACAAGCTATCCTAACTAAAGGTGGTCTTTGACTGCCAAAGGCACTGGTGATGACGCCGTCTTGGGCTCCACGGTGACCTTTCTCCTGTCGTCCTGCTGGTCTTGGTCTCATTGCACTGATATGGAAACCTTTGCTTGATGCCTCGGTACTCCACGCCTGCGCTGGCCCCCTTTGCACCAAAGAGGAAACGAGGACACTCCGTAGGCTGGTGCCTGCTTGGTATCAATCGTCATGGCTTGCGTCATGAGCACCTTGCGAGGCACCCCTCGCCTTGATCTCTCCGCCTCCTTGCAAGCCTGTCTGGTGAGGCCGCCCCTGAGGAGGCCTTGTGTCGTCCGCCCCGTGAGGCTTGGCCCCCCGCGAGGGTCTTGAGCGTTTGTTGATGAAGACGGGTCATACTGGGCCCGTGGTGAGCCACGCTGCAGGCCGCAGGCGGGCAAGTCTGGGGACCCCCGTTCCCAGAATGCGGACAGGTGCACGTAGCTGTCGTCGCTCCTCTCCGGAGTGACGAAGAGCTCGGGAGAGTCGCTGGAATCCCAAGCATCGCTGCTGCTGCCGGAGGAGCCGTTGGGGTATCGACCGGCAGGCCTGGCCCCTTCCACATCGATGTCCCGACTGCCTCCTCTGTGTCAGCACTCTAGGCGGCGCACTTCTGCATCGAAGACTTTGAAGGAAAACAAGGAGGCGCCATCATATTCAAAATGAATCATGAGGGCGCCCCCCGTTCGGCCGACCCGGGCGACCTCGCCCCAGCCTCGGGTCATGAAGACCTTGCCCGGGGCAAAAACTTCAACCTTCGCTCCGGTCGCTGGAGCGCCACAGTCGGCGTGCTGCAGCCAAAGCTTGAGAGGCCCCCTCGGCGGCATCTTGGTGGCGAAGAACGAAGGGAAGCGGATATAGGTGCTTGGAGTCATCGCCGCATGCAGCACGAGCTCGCAAGAGGAGTCTGCGGCATGGACTCCAGGAGCAACGGCGCGCGTCGCCGCGGCTCGCCGACCTCGCCTGCGGCGCGGGCAGCGTCGCTCACCATCCCTTTCTCCGGAGCCCTCGGCCTAGGTGTACAGGTGTAGCGGGAACCCAGGAGGTGGCCGCTCGCACCAAGGCCTCATCATCTCCGGCCTCGCAACATTGTTGCGGCGGCATGGGATCGGCCGTTTCTTAGGCGGGAGCGGATCAGGTCCCTCCCGGGGAGCCTTCCCCTTCTCTTCGGCCGAGAATCTGCGGATCAGTGCCATTGGCGTCAAGGATGGAGATGAAGTAAGGGAGAAGAAGCAGGTGGATCAAGAAGAGATGGATAACAAGGGCTCTCGCCCCTCCTTATTTATTGTCCCTGGAAGGCCAACCGTCGACCTCCACGATCATAGGTAATGATGACTCTTTTTGCATGCAGCAGGGACTCATCAAGTTAGGCAGTTGCCAAGGCAGCATGGGGAAGGGGAGACGCCTACGTCCAATCAGTCGCCACACGTCGACCAAGGCCGTAGGGCTGTTGGGGCCCGTGGCGCCCCGCACTTGTCCTTTGGCTTCGCTGCTATGCCAAGTCCGAGCACGCCTTGGGCCCGAGGGGTACTGTCCGCGTTTTGGGAACGGGGGTCCCCAGACCTGCCTGCCTGCGGCCTGCAGCGTGGCTCCACTAGTGGCCCAGTACGGCCCGTCTTTATCAACCAAACACTCAATACCCTCGCGAGGGGCCAATCCTCACGGGGCGGATGATGCAAGGCCTCCTTAGGGGCGGTGTCAGTGTCAAAACCGGCGGATCTTGGGTAGGGGGTCCCGAACTGTGCGTCTAGGCGGATGGTAACAGGAGACAAGGGACACGATGTTTTACCCAGGTTCGGGCCCTCCTGATGGAGGTAAAACCCTACGTCCTGCTTGATTAATATTGATTATGTGTGTTACAAGAGTGGATCTACCACGAGATCAAGGAGCGTAACCCTAGAAGCTAGCCTATGGTATGATTGTTGTTTGTCCTATGGACTAAATCCATCCGGTTTATATAGACACCGGAGAGGGCTAGGGTTACACAGAGTCGGTTACAATGGTAGGAAATCTACATATCCGTATCGCCAAGCTTGCCTTCCACGCCAAGGAAAGTCCCATCCGGACATGGGACGAAGTCTTCAATCTTGTATCTTCATAGTCTTGGAGTCCGGCCGATGATGATAGTTCGGCTATCCGGACACCCCCTAGTCCGGAACTCCCTCAGTAGCCCCTGAACCAGGCTTCAATGACGACGAGTCCGGCGCGCATGTTGTCTTCGGCATTGCAAGGCGGGTTCTTCCTCCGAATAATTTTAGAAGATTGTGAACACCAGGATGGTGTCCGGCTCTGCAAAATAAATTCCACATACCACCGTAGAGAGAATAACATTACACAAGTTCAATCTGCTGACGTATTTTGTGGTGTGACGTCACACCACTACCAAGCCTTTACTCAAATTGTTTTTATTGTTCCACCTCCGCGCGTTTAGCGAAGCGGTTTCCTTGGAACGTCTTGTCGAAGCAGAGATCATGTTCCCCTTATTCCTGGATTCCCATCAATACGGATGTGGGTAACCCAACCGTGCCATTGATTGTGACGCTTGTGAGATAAGCGAGTTTTACCAGGCCGGTGGGGACACATGTTTTTGTCCGCCCATATAAGGGGATGAAGATCCAACCCTTTTACCTGCGCCTTCTTCCTCCTTGGCTTATCCATCTCCGTGAACTCGAGCTCTAGCGCCCAAGTCCGCACTTCTCACCTCAACCTTCTCCAACTATGTCCGGAGCGGGAAGCAAGTGGATGGCCTCCTCCATCACGGAGGGGCAAATCCAGAAGTTGTGCGACAACGGATATTTGTCCAGCGACATCACGCACCGGCTCCCCGACGAGGGAGAGCTCATCCCCACCCCTAGGCCCCATGAGAGGGTAGTATTTCTTCCCCATTTCCTCCGTGGACTGGGCTTCCCACTTCATCCCTTTGTCCGGGGGCTCATGTTCTACTACGACCTAGATTTCCATAATCTGGCCCCGAATTTCATCCTCAACATCTCGGCATTTATCGTCGTGTGCGAGGCCTTCCTCTGCATCCAGCCCCACTTCGGCTTGTGGCTCAAGACCTTCAGTGTCAAGCCGAAGGTTGTGAAGGGCAGCCAAGCAGAGTGCAGAGGCGCCATGGTGGGAAGGATGTCCCACGGTACGTGGCTGGAGGGCACTTTCGTGGAAATCATTAAGGGGTGGCAATCGGGGTGGTTCTACATCACCGAGTCGCGTGACCCTGATTGGGCAGCGGCCCCCGAATTCAGATCCGGCATCCCTACACGGCTCACCTCCTGGAAAGAGAGTGGCCGGATCTGAGGGGATTCAGAGGAGCTGATCGGACTCCAAGCCTGTGTCCAGAAGCTGGTGGACAAGAAGCTCAAGCTTGTCAACGTAGTCCAGGTCATGCTCATCCGCCGGATTCTCCCGTGCCAACAACGGGGCTTCAACATGTGGGAGTTCGATCCGGCGCAGCACCAGACTCTGAGCGGGCTCTTCGACACTACGTACGAAGATGTCTGGAAGGTGCTGTTCAAGGGCGCCGAGGCTCCCGCATCCGCTACCTAAGATCGCGGATTCCGCTCGCAGCGTCCAGCTGACGAGGTAAGTGATTTTGCCACTTGTTTTCCATAGTTTGACACTATGCGGGATCTAAACTCCCTTTACCTTTGACAGGACTGGCTGGCGAAGGCTGAACGGACTATCTGTCCGGCCCCATTGCCGGAGGACCCAGCGGACACCCGCCTAACGGGGCTGCTGGCTCCGGCACCCCACGTGGTGCCGGAGAAGAAGGCCAAGAAGAAGGCCACGGGGACTCGAAAGTGTTCCCGTTTTCAGGTGCTATCGGATGATGAATCCGAGGCCGACTCCTCCCACCAAGGCGAGGAGGAGAAGAAGAAAGCCTCTCCCCCAGCAGGGGGAGGGAAGAAAAGGAAGGCCTCCCCAACAAGGGAGGCCGAAGGGTCCAAGAAGGGAAAAACTCTTCCCCCGGACTACTCCGCCAACGCCAGTGACGACGACGAGGACTGGCCTCCAAGGGCCAAGCCCTTGGCGAGATCGTAAGTATCCGGACTCCCGAATAAATTAAAGGTTTTAATTTTTCGCCACATAATGTCTTTTTAATGCCGCATACAACCCTGCAGTCCGCCCAAGGATGATCTTCCTGCTTCGTCGAGCGGGTCCTTAGGTGCGTCGGATATGGATTCCCTTCCGACTGCCTCCACCCCTCGTGCCGCGGACGATGCCGAGGTGGGATCCCAGGAAGGGACCCACCAGGAGGAGGAGGCCTCGGAGGTGTCACAGGACAACCTCCCGGATTTTGCACCGGACTCGGCCTCGGAACCCATAGTGGCTCCGGAGTCCGGCGGGCGACCCCTTCGCAAGAAGGGCAAGACCGTGACGCCGGCTGCCTCCGTCCAACCGGAGGTGCCGGATAATTTACTGGAGGCGCTCAACGGCGCCTCCATCGAAGAGGAACACCGCACTGTTATGAGTGCGGTGATTCAGAAGGTGCAGCTCGCCAAGAGCGGGCTGACCGAAGCCTGCAGCAGCCTTCTAATAGGCTTTGAGGTAAGAATTTTGATATGTATAAAATGGTACCGCATAGATAGTAGCCCCTGATGCTCGGTTCGGTGTTCGGAAAGAAAAGCCAGACTGAGGATCTAAAAAGATATACGCAGGAGTCATAAAAAATATGTCAATATGGGATTGCAGGCTGCGCTGCTGACCTCTACCGCACTGACTGCGGAGGTCAATACTTTGAAGGAAAACCTCGAGCGGACCAAGAACGAACTCGGCCGTGCCAAGAAGCAGCTCGAGGACAAGGAAGGTGAGTAACACCTTATTAAAATTGTACCTTACAGAAAAGGATTTTGGTTGCAAAAATAATGACAAGGATAACGTGGGTATTGCTGGGGCCACTAACGAGGTGGTGAACCTGAAAGAGGCGGTGGCCGCGGCCGAACGCAATGCGGTCGCAGAGCGCACCGAGCGAGAGAAGCAGGTGGCGCGGGTGGCGGAGGTCCAGCAAGAGCTCCAGGATCTCGTGAAAAAACATGAGAGCCTGGAGCGTGACTCGAAGACTCAAGAGTCTGAGCTTGCAACGGTCTTGAGAGTGCCAAAGCCTCTAAGGCCGAAGCCTACAAGGCCCTCTAGGAGATTGAGGTGGTGAAGAAAATAGCAGCGGGTAAGGTATTTTTCATGCAAAGTAAGCATGTGAGTGTTAATTACCTATTGCTTACCCGAATTCGGAGCCCTCCAGGAGCGTTCGCAGATCTTCCTCGCAGCGTGTCCGATGCTGCCGCATTCGACCGGGCCGAGGAGGGGAGCTCGACGGAGAAGGTCTTCTGGTCTCAGTATGCTAAGGCCGGACATCTGGTGTCCCTTAGCGACCAGCTGAAGCAGCTGGTCGAGCTCCACAAGGCGGCCGAACAGGCCATGAAGGGCCTCATAGTTTGGCTGTGGCCTAAGGAGGCCATGCCTGGGAGCTACTTCGGCCAGGTGCGGCGGCTGGTGGATGCGTGTCCGTGGGTTGAAGTCATCAAGCACTCCGCCTGTATTGAGGGTGCCCGTCGGGCCCTTGCCCGCGCAAAGGTGCACTGGGGCAAGATGGATGCCCAGAAGCTTGTGACGGACCCGCCACCAGAGGGCAAGGAGCATCGCACGCCCGAGATGTATTATAAGAGTGTGCTGAAGGGCGCCCGCACTATTGCGGGGGAGTGCTCCAAAGATGTAATTTTTGAGTAGACTCGCATTTTGTTATCCTGTGCGCTGAAAACTTAGTTCATATGCGCTAAGGAACGCTTGTTAATTTAAAATATTACCTTCTGTGCGGTTGTTTATCAAATCTGAGAGATATCAAGTCATCGGCTTCAGCCCCCATGCCACGAGTGCTGGGGTGTTCGGGATAAACTTGAGCACTCTTGTTCCCATTTTTTGGTCCATCTAGGGAGGCGCTCAACACAGCGAACAAGGCAACCGGACTTATAATGCTTGAACACTCTCACTTAGCCATAGAATTCTATAATTTTAAATTTTGGCGAAGCCCCTAGTCATCGGAAGGCCGAATTTGGGGCGCTATCCACGCCTGGGCCGGACAAGATCCGGCTCCTCACTCTAAGCGGCATAAGTCTCTAAGGACTCGCAAAAACCTCTCGAACAACGACCGGCTCTCGCCTCATCTTGACGGTCAGTTTTAGCTTTCTCCACTGAGGCGTTAACCCAGCTCAACTGGGGCGCAATCGTAGTGGTTCTCCCAGTGCTACCTTAGCCGATACAACGGAAAGTAAGGTACCAAAACATGGGAGCCGGGCAAACCCAACTATTGACCCAAGACATGATTTGGAGCCGATGCATATAATGCTATAAGTTCGGGGTGCCGCACTTGTGAAAGTGTTCGGACTTATCACACCATGATGCGGGAAACATAAGCCCCTAGTGTGTTTTAACCATACCAAAGTGTACGGATGCGACATGTCGTAAATGAACATATGTATGAAAAAGAAATGCAATTATAAGCAAAAAGGTGCTGCATTGTTTTATTCAAGAAGTGATGCTATGAATGCAGAACGATACAAATAGTGCGATAAGCAAGGTATGGGACTGTTAAACATGTCCCCCTCCAGGGGTAGGCTGCGGAGTGGTGTATAAAAATGCTCGTAATGGAGACCACCTGTATATTCGTTGTAGCCTTTATCCTTCCCTGGCTGTTGCATCGTGAGTTCGGCAGGTCTGCTGCCGGACAGGGCCTCTGATGAACGGAGTCCTGTGGGTAAAAAATAAAAGGTAAAAAGAAAAAAAAGAACAACACACTTGAGAGCCCCTGGTGTGGTTGAGCCGCAGTCTGGGCTTATCGTGGTCGTGCCCCTCTCCCGGTGCCCATGGTATCTTCAGAGTGTAATGGTGTACGCGAAGGACCTGTTTTGACGTTTTGCAGGGGCTGGGGTTGGGGCCGCACTGCTACGTGTGCTCGGAACATGCCTGGTGGTCTTGTTGTAGGTTACTCCGGGCGCGCTTAGCTATGCCTGGCCGCTTAACGGCCGGACTCGAGAATTGCCTTAAGAGGCTGCAATGTACTTCTGCTGCGAGAGCCGCTGTATGTTCCTGCGTTCGGAGAGAACGTTCAGTGTTTCCGTTGACCGTGATGACTCCTCGAGGGCCTGGCATCTTGAGCTTGAGGTATGCGTAGTGCGGCACCGCGTTGAACTTTGCAAACGCGGTACGTCCGAGCAAGGCATGATAGCCGCTGCGGAACGGGACTATGTCGAAGATTAACTCCTCGCTTCGGAAGGTATCCGGGGATCCGAAGACCACTTCCAGTGTAACTGAGCCCGTACAATTGGCTTCTACACCTGGTATGACGCCTTTAAAGGTCGTCTTGGTAGGTTTAATCCTTGAGGGGTCTATGCCATTTTGTGCACTATATCCTGATAGAGCAGGTTCAGGCTGCTGCCGCCGTCCATCAGGACTCTGGTGAGGTGAAATCCATAGACGATTGGGTCTAAGACCAATGCGGCGAATCCGCCGTGGCGGATGCTGGTGGGGTGGTCCCTTCGGTCAAAAGTGATCGGGCAGGAGGACCATGGATTGAACTTCGGGGCGACTGGCTCCATCGCGTAGACATCCTTGAGTGCATGCTTCCGCTCCCTTTTGGGTATGTGCGTTGCGTATATCATGTTCATCGTCCGCACCTGTGGGGGGAAACCCTTCTGTCCTCTATTGTTCCGCGATCGGGTCTCTTCCCCGTCATCGCTATGCAGCCCCTTATCATTGTTTTCGGCAATTAACTTGCCTGCCTGCTTGAATACCCAACAATCCCTGTTGGTTTGGTTGGATGGTTTTTTGGGGTGCCGTGTATCTGGCACGAGCGGTCGAGTATTCGGTCCAACTTGGACGGACCCGGAGTAGTTCTTTTGAATGGCTTTTTCCGCTGACCGGGTTTAGAGCCTCTGAATCCGGCATTGACTACCGTATCCTCACTATTGTCACCGTTGATGCGGCGCTTTTTTTGTTACGACGCAACCTACCATTTCGGTCCTTGAAATCCGGACTGCCAGAATTTTTGCTGAGGTTGTTGCTGTGTGCTAGCCAGCTATCCTCACCCGCGCAGATGCGGGTCATGAGTGATGTGAGGGCTGCCATGGGTTTCGGCTTTTCCTGTCCCAGGTGCCGGGCAAGCCACTCGTCGTGGATGTTATGCTTGAAGGCCGCGAGGGCCTCCGCATCCGGACAGTCGACGATTTGGTTTTTCCTGGTTAAGAACCGTGTCCAGAATTGTCTGGCCGATTCGTCTGGCTGCTGAATTATGTGGCTTAGGTCATCAGCGTCTGGTGGTCGCACATACGTGCCTTGGAAGTTATCGAGGAATGCGGCTTCCAGTTCTTCCCAACTCCCAATTGACTCTGCTGGCAAGCTGTTAAGCCAATGCCGGGCTGGTCCTTTAAGCTTGAGGGGGAGATATTTGATGGCGTGAAGATCGTCACCGTGGGCCATGTGGGTGTGAAGAAGATAGTCTTCGATCCAAACCGCGGGGTCTATTGTGCCATCGTAAGATTCGATATTCACGGGTTTAAACCCTTCGGGGATTTGATGATCCATTACTTCATCTATGAAGCATAGTGGGTGTGCGGTGCCTCTGTACTGGGCGATATCACGACGAAGCTCAAAAGAACTTTGTCTGTTTTGTTCGACCCGGCTGGACTTACTGTGTCCGGCGCAACAACTGTCGTCACGTACCTTGGGGCGCCCACGTGATCCATAGATCGATCTTGATTGTCTTGCCTTATCCTCCAATATATCTCGCAAGTCCGGAGCGTTCCCTTGTGGGCTTGTGCTTTTCGAGCGATGCCGGGGTACGGGTCTAGTGAAGGGCCTAGAGGCCTCTCTGTCGCGACCACGGGGTGGTCGGTCAGCCGTATTGTCTCCTGGTGATGCGAGTTCATACGCTTCCTCCTCTAATTGGGGGAGCAGCTTGCGTTTAGGGTAGCTTTTGGAGGGCCGTTCGAGCTCATGCTCTTCGGCCGCGAGGACTTCATTCCATCTGTCGGCTAGCAGATCTTGATCAGCTCTAAGCTGTTGCTGCTTTTTCTTGAGGCTGTTCGCCGTGGCCATAAGCCTGTGTTTAAAACGCTCTTGTTCAACGGGATCCTCAAGCACGATGAATTCATCATCGTCGAGGCTTGCCTCGTCTCCGGAGGGAGGCATATAATCCTCTACCTCTTCTTCTACCGCTCTCTCATGAGGGCTGGCATCTCCGTCCTCCTGCGCTGCATCTTGCTGGAGTGGGTTGTCTTCGGCACTGTCCGGTGTATTATTATCTCCAGTGCCGGAGTCCTCATTCTTGCTGTGGCGGGATTTAGAGCAGCGCCACTGATGCCGGCGCTTGGGCTGCTTCTTGGAGGGGTCATCCTCCGTTGTTTCTTCGCCATTCCCATCCTTCGGGATATCCACCATGTATAGGTCATATGATGAGGTGGCTTTCCAGTGCCCAGTAGGTGCTGGTTCTTGGTCGTCTCCGGCATCTTCGTCCATATCGTCGATGTCTTCGGAGTCGTAGTCTAGCATGTCGGTTAGATCATCGATAGCGGCTACCAAGTGGGTGGTGGGTGGGCTTTGAATTTCTTCATCGTCCGCATCCCAACCGTCCTGACCGCAGTCCAGCCAGGGCTCTCCTGATAACGAGAGGTACTTTAGCAAACTCAAGATGTCGCCAAAAGGTGAGAGTTGAAAGATGTCCGCTACGGTGAACTCCATGATCGGCGCCCAATCGGATTCGATCGGAGGGGGCGCAGGAGGTTCGTAGTCCGGCAAGGAGTCCGGCGCCTCGGAGTCATGGGCTTCATGAGGGACAAGGTAATTGTTCGGCTCTAGCGCCGTAGAGGTTGCAGCTCCCGAGGCGGTGTCTAGCCATCCGTCCTCGACCTGTGCCGCCGGCTACGAATTGATGATCGGAGCGGGCTCGAGTGCGGCTTCCAGGGTACTGTCCGGCTGCAGAGCTAAATCATGCTCGCCGTGACAGTGCGGCACGCTCGGCTGTGGCTCGAATCCATCGAGGATCAGGTCCCCGCGGATGTCAGCCGTGAAGTTCAAACTTCCAAATCTAACCTGACGGCCAGGGTCTAGCTTTCGATCTGCTCCAGACGGCCAAGCGAATTGGCCCGCAGTGCGAAGCCGCCGAGTACGAAGATCTGTCTGGGGAGAAAGGTCTCAGCCTGGACTACGCCGTTGATGATGGTCGAAGAAGCCATCGAGCCTATCGGTCACGACACAGAGGAATTCTCAATGAAAGCACCAATGTCGGTGTCAAAACCAGCGGATCTCGGGTAGGGGGTCCCGAACTGTGCGTCTAGGCAGATGGTAACAGGAGACAAGGGACACGATGTTTTACCCAGGTTCGGCCCCTCTTGATGGAGGTAAAACCCTACGTCCTGCTTGATTAATATTGATGGTGTGTGTTACTAGAGTGGATCTACCACGAGATCAAGGAGGCTAAACCCTAGAAGCTAGCCTATGGTATGATTGTTGTTCATCCTATGGACTAAATCCATCCGGTTTATATAGACACCGGAGAGGGGGCTAGGGTTACACAGAGTCGGTTACAATGGTAGGAAATCTACATATCCGTATCACCAAGCTTGCCTTCCACGCCAAGGAAAGTCCCACCCGGACACGGGACGAAGTCTTCAATCTTGTATCTTCATAGTCTTGGAGTCCGGCCGATGATGATAGTTCGGCTATCCGGACACCCCCTAGTCCGGAACTACCTCAGGCGGCCTCACCAGGCAGGCTCGCGAGGAGGCAGAGAGATCAAGGCAAGGGGTACCGTGCGAGGTTCCCATGACACAAGCCATGACAACCAAGACTAGGCAGGCGCCAGCCTGCGCAGTGTCCTCATTTCCTCTTTGGTGTAAAGGGCGCAAGCACAGGCGCGGACTACCAAGGCATCAGGCAATGGTTTCCATATCGGTGCAACAAGACCAATACCAGCAGGATGGCAGGATGGAGGTTAGCATGGAGCCCAAGACGACGTCATCACCAGCACCTTTGGCATGCGAAGACCGCCTTTAGTCTGGATAGCTTGTACCTGCTATCCCCTTTCAAGAGGGCCGTTGTTGAATCCCTTTCCGCTCAATATTTGGGAAGAGGACCAGGGCCTCTATAAATAGAGCTAGTCACCACACTAGAAGGGAGGAAGTTAAGTTCATCCGCACACCACACTAGCCCAAGAACACCTCTCCTCGTGAGGCTGTTCTCCCCTGTACTGTCCCTCATTAGCCCAAGAGGCAATCCAGCACCACACAAAGGAGTAGGCTATTACACCACAAGGGTGGCCCGAACCTGTATAAATCTTATGTCTCTCGTGTTGTTCATCGATCTAGTTTAGAGATCGCGGCGAGGCTGAGGGTGTGTTTCGGTAGAGAGATCTTCATGCGCACCGCGGTGTTCGAACCTTAAGGGTTTTGCCGGAACCCGATATCCGACAAGTACTACTCATGTTCCTACTACTCCTACTACTAGTAGTAGTAGTACAACTTTGGTACACTTGATGGTCAAAATATTATTCATCCGATCCTCACAGTGAAGTGAAAAGTCCCTGCGCCTGAGGTGACACCAGTCCAGGCGGCGTGTTAGGGTTACCAAAGTTAGTTCACCTTGTGCATGGTGCAATCACTGTCACCGTTGCTGTATAGCATACCTCGCCTCGTCTCCCTCTCCCCCAGCACCACTCCATCTCAATCTCCGTCTCGCCGAAGATCCTAAGGTCACTCTTCATCATCTCACTGTGCCCCCGCGTACCCTCGCCTTTCTCGCCTCCACCAGTACCACTATTCCCTCGCTAGCCGCTCCAGCACCGAGAGCCTTCTCCCACGTAAATAAAGCCCCCCAAAACCCCACCTTCCAAACTCCATCATGGCAGAATGCGAACCGTGCAGCATCAATATGAGCCGTGATTGGAGCAATCTCCCCAGTGACATCCTCAACCACTATTGTTCATGTATGGATATGTTGAGTTCCCTGCGGCTGGCTGCTTGCTCGTGGGACATGCACACGGCCATCATCGAAGCGAGGCCTAAGCTTCTCAAGACACCCTGCTTGCTGCTATCTGGTCTTGCAAGATTTTTGCACCATGATACGGAGGCATACATGATGCCCCTCGACTTCAATCCGATCTCCATTAGCCGAAACTCCTTTGCAGGTATGTAGTGGGTCGCCGTACATCATTTCCCTCGACTATGATCCGATCACCATCGACTGAAACTTCTTGGCCGGTATGTACCGGCTTGGCATGAACTCCCACTGGATGGCTGCCGTCAGACAAGACGGGAAAAAGTTGGTGCTCGTGAACTTCCAGACCTGCCATGAGATTATCCTTCCTCCATTGGATTATATAGAGTTTTACCATCGCGGTCCAAGTTATCTAGATTACCACGTCAGTTGGACGGACCTTGTTTTGCAGAAGATTCTAATCTGCCAAGTGCCCACACGACATGCGAATTACGCAGACTTCAAGCTAATTTCCTTGTTCGACTGCGGACTCACCTATATTTACGCCGGTGCCTTCTTTAGATGGAGACAACTCAGCTCGCAGTGGATCATCGTCAATGTTGATACACACTTCTGTGATGCTATTGAACATAATGGCATAATCTACGCAATCGACAAAGCATATCGCACCACGTATTGCTGGGACGGCGCGTGTAAGTTGTTTCCGTCTGATGTTAATGATGACGCCATGACATTGTTTGAACCTTTTGTGATGATTGGCATATCCCTGTTTGAGCAGAATTTGAGTAGAACTATGGCAATGTATTAGAGACACCGTAATTCAGCTATATTTGGAATGAGTTAATTCATGCGATTGTGACCATGTCATTACAGCCAATTTGTACCCCTAAATAATCAACCAGTTAGGAATATATGGATATTCTCCTTATTTTACAGTAATCTATATACTACTACTAAATATGAGTTTGTATCAATGGCCATGTTAGTTTCCTCATTTTCATGATGTACAAACATGCACCACACTGTTGGTTTCATCTAACCATACATTAGGGAAGTAAATGTGCATATGGAGAACTCTATACTTGGAAGGAGTGAAATCTTGTAATGCTTGCCATGTGTACATACCTACATTCGCCCTTCAACAATCAATGGCTAGAATAATATCCTCACAAAAAAATCCCATAGAACACGGCTATATAACAATGCATGGTCTGTTAGTTACCTTGAAGAATTTGTTTGTGAGGACAGAACATGATTACATAACATGCATGACATGGTAGTTTCCTGTGAAGAATCAATCGAGAGATAACATGAGTATAACCATGCATGGCACTTCTATATTTTTGAACCCAGTATACATTTCCCTGTATTTTCTTCCCAGTTCCAACAGGGACATATCAATGTTGTTTCTTGCATTATCCTACTCATACTCTGAACAATGATGATCTTACATTAACAATGCCTGTCCTTTTTGATATGATGCAGTGTCCCTACAGTTACTGCCCTTTGTAATCACACCACCTTTGCTAAAAACAGGGAAGCACAACTGGTTCCTCGCTCGACCAGATGACGGCAAAAGACTGATGATCATTCAGACACATGACCCGGAAAAGTTATATTGCAAAAACCTTACTGTATACAAGCACCATGAAATATGTGAGTATCCGGACAGTGGTTGTTACGTCTATGAGCAGGATACCTGCTTATTGGGGCCTTCAGGATTTTTGAGTTGGAGCCGGGTAAACAGCCTTGTTTCACACTCTTTGTTTCTCAGACTCAATTATCCGATTAACTAGGAGATCACTATTGGCAAGGACCTTGATGGCAGAGAGGCTCTATTTGCTATGGAAAACTGGGTCTACACGGCGAGCCCTAGGAGTTCAGGAGCAAACTCCCCTGATTGTCAACGATACAGCCTGCAGCCAAAAGAAGGTGAGAATGACAAAGGCTTCTGGATTAACTTTGATCCTTGGATGTCTCCAGTATGACAGGAAGTGATGTGGTTCAAGCCTTCAGGTTGATAGGTTATTGGGCTGTTGCATCGAAAGGGTGGATTACTGTGGATCATCCCTCTTCGAATGACTTGTTGTCTTTGCTGCTTGTTCTGGATGGGTAGTTCTCTCCTTTTTTATGCATATTCCTTGTCATTTGGTCATCCTCGTCTATATCACTCTTACTATGTAATAGTTGCCTCTATTTAGAATGTCATTCTCTTCTGGATCACGAGAGTTTGAGCGCTGCAGATGGGTGCGTTTTGGTGGTGTAGCAAGACTTGTTATGAACTATCATGTCTTGTTGTTTATGTCAGTAGTAGTCACTAGTCAGTGTTTGAATGTTGTATATATCATTGTTTCAAACTGTTTATTGTCTCGAACTGCTGGTGGGCTAAATGAAGCAATTACCATTCTCCAGTATTCAGAGTATATCTCCTTCTTTCAAGTTATAATTTGAGCTCAGTGTCTTTTCGATGATGTACACTTGTTTGCGCCAGTGAGGTGTCGTTGAATATGGGCCGAGTAGTAATGCAATGCAAAACAGGTCAATTATGACTCTTAGGCCGGGCTCTCAAAAGATCCTCAAAAAAAGGCCGGGCTATCCAAAAAAGAAAGTATAAGGACTCTTAGGCCGACATGTGGGCACCACTGTTGTTTTCGTGCGCTTGCGCGCCGAGAGCATATTAGCGCGTGTTCGAAATTCATGCTACCTTTTCATCCCCAATCTCCCGCCCCTCCCCCATCTCTGGAATCTTGATTCCTACTCCAGTTCCCCCAAGTCCCGCTCCTGTACTCCCTGTACTCAAGCGCACTATCATGTCGCCAGTCAACGCAGATCTCCGGGCCGGACACCCTGAGGTCCGTCCTGCCTTCGATCGCTGTGTGTTGTCACTCAATAATGGCATGGCGGCGCTTGACGACCAGTTTGCTGGCAAAGTGCTCATCATAACTATCAACGGCGACCGGCCTCCCGTCTTGTTGGACGACCTAGTGAAAGCTCTTGGCATTGTGCACGGCATCCAAATAAGTGACTTTGTCGTCGAAGTCTGTCCGCCACAGGCAGATTTCTTCGTCAGGTTCCGGACAATATTCGACTACAGTCGTGTGTTCAAATCTTCCCGGCGTTTGTTCTGCGATGGTGCGCTAGTGAGCTTTGATCGGTGGCACCCAAGATGGGGCTCGGTGCCCTCTCAGCTTGAGTTTTTAGCAAAGCTTACCTTCCACGGCATGCCTCGACATGCTTGGAACAGCAAGTCCATCAATGAGCTTATCAACGACCTTGGAGGTGAGCTCGTAAGTATGTTTATTTCTCCAGAAACCTGGGCTATGACGGTTATGGCATGGATGAAGAAGCCGTCCACCATACCTAAGGTGATTGGTGTTGAGATATCGGTGCAGGAACTGGGGTTGTACTATTCATTGCCACCAAGGTCGGCGCAGACCATGTTAGGGATTTACCTGTATCGAGTGTTCGGGCATGTCGAAGAAGTGGTCAATCGATCAATCGAAGTCCTGCCGCCGCCATTGGTGCTAGGGTTCGTCGACGACGTACATTACATGAGTCAACGTCAGACTTTCCTCGTTGTCGGATATCGGGTTCCGGCAACACCCTTAAGGTTCGAACACTAGGGTGCGCATGAAGATTTCTCCCTACCGAAACACACCCTCAGCCTTGCCGCGATCTCTCAGCTAGCTAGATGAACAACAGAAGAAACACATGATTTATACAGGTTCGGGCCACCGTTGTGGTGTAATACCCTACTCCTGTGTGTGGTGGTGGATTGCCTCTTGGGTAAATGATGGACGGTACAAGGGAAGAACAACCTTGCGAGGAGAGGTGTTCTTATGCTTCGTGGTGTGCTTGGGGAGGAATCGATCCGTGGGCTCTGGATGAGATGCCTCCTACGATGATGGCTAGCCCTATTTATAGAGGCCCTGGTCCTCTTCCCAAATATTGAGCGAGAAGGGATCCAATAACGGCCATTTTGAAAGGGGTCAGCTAGTACAAGCTATCCTGACTAAAGATGGTCTTCGCCTGCCAACGGCGCTGGTGGTGACGCCATCTTGGGCTCCATGGTGGCCTCCATCCTGCCATCCTGCTGGTCTTGGTCTCGTTGCACCAATATGGAAACCTTTGCCTGATGCCTCGGTACTCCGGGCTTGCGCTTGCCCCATTAGCACCAAACAGGAAATGAGGACACTATATGGGCCGGCGCCCTCCTGGCCTTGGTCGTCATGGCTTGCATCACGAGGACCTCACGAGGTACCCCTTGCCTTGATCTTTCCGCCTCCCTCGCGAGTCTGCCTCGTTAGGCCGCCCCTAAGGAGGCCTTGCATCATGCGCCCTGCGAGGCTTGGCCCCTCGCGAGGGTCTTAAGTGTTGGTTGCTGAAGACGGGCCACATTGGGCCACTGGTGGAGCCATGCTGTGGGCCGCAGGCAGGCAAGTCTGGGGAACCCCGTTCCCAGAATGCCGGCAGTAGCCCCCGAGCCCAAGGCGTGCTTGAACTTGGCTTAGCGGCAAAGCCAAAGGGCAAGTGCGGAGCGTCGCGGGCCCAAACAGCCTGCAGCCTTGGTCGACGCGTGGCGACTGATTGGATGTGGATGTCTCCGCTTCCCCATGCTACCTCGGCAACTACTCGACTTGACGAGTCCCTGCTGCATCCAAAAAAGGGTCATCATTACCTGTGATCGTGGAGGTCGACGGTTGGCCTTCCTTGGGCTATAAATGAGGAGGGGCGAGATCCCCCATTTCCCATCTCTTCTTGCTCCGCCTGCTTCTTCTTCCCTGTCCAACTTCAGTCTTGACGCTAATGGCGCCGATCCGTATATTCTCGGCCGAAGAGAAGGGGACGGTTCCCCGGGATGGGCCTGATCCGCTCCCGCCGAGGAAGAGGTTGGCTCACCACCGTGGTGAGGTTGGAGGGTTGGAGATGACGAGGCCTTGGTACGAGCGGCCTACTCCCGGGTTCCCGCTACCCCTGTACGCCCAAGCCGAGGGCTCCGGAGGAAGGGACGACGAGCGACGCCGCCCACGCCGCAGACGGGGTCGGTGTGCCGCGGCGACGGGTGCCATTGCTCCTAGAGTCCATGCCATGGATTCCTCTCACGAGCTCGTGCTGCATGCGGTGATGCCTCCAAGCACCTGGATCCGCTTCCCTTCGTTCTTCGCCACCGAGATCCCGCCGAGGGGGCCTCTCGAGCTTTGGCTGCAGCATACTGACTGCGGCGCTCTAGCGACCGGAGCAGAGGTCGAAGTCGTCCCCTCGGGCAAGATCTTCATGACTCGAGGTTGGGACGAGGTAGCGCGGGTCTGCCAAATGAGGGGTGCCCTCGTGATCCATTTTGAATACGATGGCGCCTCCATGATGTTCTTCAAGGTCTTCGACGCAGAAGGCCGCCGCCTGGAGTGCTGTCCTAGAGGTGGCAATAAGGACATCGATGCGACGGGGACCGTCCCTGCCGTTCACTCCCCCAACGGCTCCCCCAGCAGCAGCAGTGATGCTTGGGAGTCTGGAGACGAGCGGAGATAGCTACGTGCCCCCGAGCTAACGCCGTGATCGAGGCAGGGAGGCAACATCAGGCCGTCGCCGCGGCTGATCTGGATGGGGTTGGCTCCGACCTCTCGTGGCCCACTATTGATGATGGCGTCGGCCAGGGAGGTGCATGTAGTTAGGGCTCCTCGGAGTTCTTTTCCTTTTGTTCCCTGCGAGGAATCAAGAAACACCCCGCGGGGGTGTGTAAAGGGTCTGCGATGTCTTTTGTTGGCGTAATCCTTATCATGAAATCACGTGAATGCTTGTCTTGTCCCGGCTCAGTTCCTTCTATCTAACTTCGCAACGACTTGGTGCTCTACGCTGACGGGTATCGGTCCCCAGGCAGGCTTCTGTTGTCGCTGGTATGCCAGATCGCGATGCCGTGGGCAAGGCCAGGAGTTGAGTGGCCCTAGGTCCAGTAAGAGCCCCTGAGGGACGATGCTTAGGAGGTCCCCTTTAGCGTGCAAGCAGCCGCCAAGAGGCGAGAAAGGAAGGAAACGTTGCCGTCACAGAGCCACAACAAGTGAGGATCTTGTGCTGTAACAATTAGTAGTTCCAGGCGTGGAACTTATCTCAGTAATCTGGAGTCATTCCTCTGCATTGCACCAGACATGTGCACTGGCAGCTGGGATGTAGCTAGGTTAGGCCCTCGCAAGCTTCCCCCTTCTCCCCATACTCTCCTTCGTCCTCTGCTTCCTCAGGTCCCGGCCCTCGAGCGAGCTCAGCCGCCGCTGGTATGCCAGGTCACAATGTCGTGGTCAAGGCCAGGGGAGAGGGCTGGAGAGCCAGTAAGAGCTCATGAGTCGCGATGCTCAGGAGCCCCCCTTTTAACGTGCAAGCGGATCGTGTGGGAAAGAGAGAGAGAGCTCGTGGTGCCACCCGCTATAGACCTCAGGAGGTTCCTGTAAATTAACACGAGAAAAGCACGGGTTGCCATTATGATTGCCGGCTGGCCATTGGTTGCTCCGAGAGAGTGGTGAGGGCACTTAGGGCCTGGTGAGGTGACGCCCGTGGGGCTACCGTGGGCAAGAGCTCTGCTACGTCTTGAGCTTGCGTTGGTTTTCCTTGAAGAGGAAAGGGTGATGCAGCAATAGTAGCGTAAGTATTTCCCTCGGTTTTTTAGAACCAAGGTATCAATCCAGTAGGAGGCTCCTCAAAAGTCCCATGCACGTACACAAACAAATAAAGAACTCGCAACCAACGCAATAAAGGGGTTGTCAATCCCTTGACGGCCACTTGCGAAAGTGAGATCTGATAGAGATAGTATGGTAAGATAAATATATTTTTCGTATTTTATTATATAGATTGGAAAAGTAAAGATTCAAATAAAATTAGATTGAAAGCTTATATGATAAAAGATATACCCGGGGGCCATAGGTTTCACTAGTGGCTTCTCTCAAGATAGCATAAGTATTACGGTAGGTGAACAAATTACTGTCAAGCAATTGCTAGAAAAGAGAATAATTATGAGATTATCTAGGCATGATCATGTATATAGGAATCATGTCCGTGACAAGTAGACCGACTCCTTCCTGGATCTACTACTATTACTCCACACATCAACCGCTATCCAGCATGCATCTTGAATATTGAGTTCATAAAGAACAGAGTAACGAATTAAGAAAGATGACATGATGTGGAGGGATAAACTCATGCAATATGACATAAACCCCATCTTTTTATCCTCGATGGCAACAATACAATACGTGCCTTGCTGCCCCTGCTGTCACTGAGAAAGGACACCGCAAGATTGAACCCAAAGCTAAGCACTTCTCCCATTGCAAGAAAGATCAATCTAGTAGGCCAAACCAAACTGATAATTCGAAGAGACTTGCAAAGATAACTCAATCATACAAAAAAGAATTCAGAGGAGATTCAAATATTTCTCGTAGATAAACTTGATCATAAACCCACAATTCATCGGATCTTGACAAACACACCGCACAAAGAGTTACATCGAATAGATCTCCACAAGAGAGGGGGAGAACATGGTATTGAGATCCAAAAAAGAGAGAAGAAGCCATCTAGCTAATAACTATGGACCCGAAGGTCTGTGGTAAACTACTCACAACTCATCGGAAGGGCTATGGTGTGGATGTAGAAGCCCTCCATGATCGATTCCCCCTCCGGTGGAGCACCGGCAAAGGCTCCAAGATGGGATCTCACGGATACAGAAGGTTATGGCGGTGGAAATTGTTTTTCGTTGGCTCCCTAGATGTTTTCGGGGTATGTGGGTATACATAGGAGGAAGAAGTACGTCGGTGGCTGCCCAAGGGGCCCACGAGATAGGGGGGCGCGCCCTGTAGGGGTGGGCATGCCCTCCACCCTCGTGGCCGCCTCGACTGCTTCTTGGCTTGCAGTCCAAGTCCTCTGGATCACGTTTGTTCCAAAAATCACACTCTCGAAGGTTTCATTCCGTATGGACTCCATTTGATATTCCTTTTCTTCGAAATACTAAAATAGGCAAAAAAACAACAATACGGGCTGGGCCTCCGGTTAGTAGGTTAGTCCCAAAAGTGATATAAATGTGTAAAATAATGCCCATAAACATCCAAAAAGGGTAATATAATAGCATGGAACAATCAAAAATTATAGATACGTTGGAGACGTATCAAGCATCCCCAAGCTTAATTCCTGCTCGTCCTCGAGTAGGTTAATGATAAAAACAGAATTTTTCATGTTGAATGCTACCTAGCATAATTCTCAATGTAATTTTCTTTATTGTGGCATGATTGTTCAGATCCAAATGATTCAAGATAAAATCTTATAAAACATAAAAAATAATAATGCTTCGAAGCATACTAACAAATAATCATGTCCTATCAAAATAGCATAGCCAAAGAAAGCTTATCCCTACAAAATCATATAGTTAGGCCATGCTTCATTTTCATTACACAACATACTCCCATCATGAACAACCCCGATGACGAGCCGAGCAATTGGTTCATACTTTTTAACGCGCTTCAGCTTTTTCAACTCTTACGCAATACATGAGCGCAAGCCATGGACATAGCACTATGGTGGTATTTGGTGGTGGTTGTGAGGACAAAAATGAAGAAGATAGTCTCACATCAACTAGGCGTATTAACGGGCTATGGAGATGCCCATAATTAGATATCAATGTGAGTGAGTAGGGATTGCCATGCAACGGATGCACTAGAGCTATAATTATATGAAAGCTCAACAAAAGAAACTAAGTGGGTGTGCATCCAACTTCCTTGCTCACGAAGACCTAGGGCATTTTGAGGAAGCCCATCATTGGAATATATAAGCCAATTTCTTTAATGAAAAATTCCCACTTAGTATATGAAAGTGACAACATAGGAGACTCTCTATCATGAAGATCATGGTGCTACTTTGAAGCACAAGTGTGGTAAAAAAGGGTAGTAGCATTGTCCCTTCTCTCTTTTTCTCTCATTTTTTTTCTTCTTCTTTTTTCCCCTTTTTTCTTTTCTTTTTTCTTTTTTTTTCTTTGTCCTTTTTTTGGCCCTTCTTTTTCTTTTCTTGTTGTAAATTCCGAAGTCTCATCCCGACTTGTGGGGGAATCATAGTCTTCATCATCCTTTCCTCACTGGGACAATGCTCTAATAATGAAGATCATCACACTTCTATTGATTTACAACACAAGAATTATGACTCAAAACTAGAACAAGATATGACTCTATATGAATGCCTCCAGTGGGATACCGGGATATGCAATGAATCAAGAGTGACATGTATGAAAATTATGAAGGTGGCTTTGCCACAAATATGATGTCAACTACATGATCATGCAAAGAGCAATATGACAATGATGAAGCGTGTCATAATACATGGAACGGTGGAAAGTTGCATGGCAATATATCTCGGAATGGCTATGGAAATGCCATAATAGGTAGGTATGGTGGCTGTTTTGAGGAAGGTAAATAATGGTTGCATGAGACCGACGACAGTTGCGCATCACAATAGAGGCTAGCAAGGTGGAAGGGTGAGTGTGCGTATATCCATGGACTCACATTAGTCATAAAGAACTCATATACTTATTGCAAAAGTCTACTTAGCCCATGAAACAAAGTACTACTACGCATGTGTCGGGGAACGTTGCAGAAAATTAAAAATTTTCCTACGGTTACACCAAGATCCATCTATGAGTTCTTCTAAGCAACGAGTCAAGGGAGAGAGTTTGCATCTACATACCACTTGTAGATCGCGTGCGGAAGCTTGCAAGGTGATGATGTAGTCGTACTCGACGTGATTCGAATCACCGATGACCAAGTGCTGAACGGACAGCACCTCCGCGTTCAACACACGTACGGGACGGGAGACGTCTCCTCCTTCTTGATCCAGCAAGGGGGAAGGAGAGGTTGAGGAAGACAGCTCCACCGGCAGCACGACGGCGTGGTGATGGTGGAGAGGCAGTACTCCGACAGGGCTTCGCCAAGCACACAACGGAGGAGGAGAGGTGTTGGGGAGGGGAGGGCT
>NC_057801.1:294322428-294329608 GCF_018294505.1 Triticum aestivum
CCCCTCTATTTATAGCGGGAAGGGAGAAGGGGGCCGGCCCCCTAGAACCCATATAGGGGGGGGGGTGCGGCGACCTAGGGGAGAGGGGAGAGGGTGGCTTGCCCCCCAAGCCAAGGGGGGCGCCCCCTCTAGGGTTCCCCCTCAACCCTAGGCGCATGGGCCCAAGGGAGGGGGGTGCGGCCAGCCCACCAGGGGCTGGCTCCCTGCCCCACACAGCCCATGTGGCCCCCCGGGAGGGGTGGCCCCTCCCGGTGGACCCCCGGAACCCTTCCGGTGGCCCTGGTACAATACCGGTATGACCCCGAAACTTCCCGGTGTCCGTTTGACAACTTCCCATATATAAATCTTTACCTCCGGACCCTTCCGGATCTCCTCGTGACGTCCAGGATCCCATCCGGGACTCCGAACAACATTCGGTAGTCACATACTAGTCTTCCTAATAACCCTAGTGTCACCGAACCTTAAGTGTGTAGACCTACGGGTTCGGGAGACATGCAGACATGACCGAGACACTCTCAGTGAATAACCAACAGCGGGATCTGGATACCCATGATGGCTCCCACATGCTCCTCGATGTTGTCATCGGATGAACCACTATGTCGAGGATTCGATCAAACCCTGTATGCAATTCCCTTTGTCAATCGGTACGTTACTTGCCCGAGACTCGATCGTCGGTATCCCAATACCTTGTTCAGTCTCGTTACCGGCAAGTCACTTTACTCGTACTGTAATGCATGATCCCGTGTCCAACACCTTGGTCACATTGAGCTCATTATGATGATGCATTACCGAGTGGGCCCAGAGATACCTCTCCGTCATACGGAGTGACAAATCCTAGTCTCGATCCGTGTCAACCCAACAGCTACTTTCGGAGATACCTGTAATGCACCTTTATAGTCACCCAGTTACGTTGTGACGTTTGATACACCCAAGGCACTCTTACGGTATCCGGGAGTTACACGATCTCATGGTCGAAGGAAGAGATACTTGACACTGGCAAAGCTCTAGCAAAATGAACTACACGATCTTTTATGCTATGCTTAGGATTGGGTCTTGTCCATCACATCATTCTCCTAATGATGTGATCCCGTTATCAACGACATCCAATGTCCATAGTCAGGAAACCATGACTATCTGTTGATCACAACGAGCTGGTCAACTAGAGGCTCACCAGGGACATATTGTGGTCTAAGTATTCACACGTGTATTACGATTTCCGGATAATACAGTTATAGCATGAATAAAAGACATTTATCATGAACATTGAAATATAATAATACTTTTATTATTGCCTCTAGGGCATATTTCCAACAGTCTCCCACTTGCACTAGAGTCACCAATCTAGTTACATTGTGATGAATCAAACACCCATAGAGTTCTGGTGTTGATCATGTTTTGCACGCGAGAGAGGTTTAGTCAGCGGATCTGCGACATTCAGATCCGTGTGCACTTTGCAAATCTCTATGTCTCCATCTTAAACATTTTCATGGATGGAGTTGAAACGACGCTTGATGTGCCTGGTCTTCTTGTGAAACCTGGGCTCCTTGGCGAGGGCAATAGCTCCAGTGTTGTCACAGAAGAGTTTGATCGGCCCCGACGCATTGGGTATGACTCCTAGGTCGGTGATGAACTCCTTCACCCAAATCTCTTCATGCGCTGCCTCTGAGCCTGCCGTGTACTCCGCTTCACACGTAGATCCCGCCACAACGCTCTGCTTGCAGCTGCACCAGCTTACTGCTCCACCATTCAACATATACACGTATCCGGTTTGTGACTTAGAGTCATCCAGATCTGAGTCGAAGCTAGCGTCGACGTGACCCTTTACGACGAGCTCTTCGTCTCTTCCATAAACGAGAAACATGTCCTTCGTCCTTTTCAGGTACTTCAGGATATTCTTGACCGCTGTCCCGTGTTCCTTGCCGGGATTACTTTGGTATCTTGCTACCAAACTTACGGCAAGGTTTACATCGGGTCTGGTACACAGCATGGCATACATAATAGATCCTATGGCTGAAGCATAGGGGATGACACTCATCTCTTCTTTATCTTTTGCCGTGGTCGGTGACTGAGCCGAGCTCAATCTCACACCTTGTAACATAGGCAAGAACCCCTTCTTGGACTGATCCATTTTGAACCTCTTCAAAATCTTATCAAGGTATGTGCTTTGTGAAAGACCTATGAGGCGTCTCGATCTATCTCTATAGATCTTGATGCCTAATATATAAGCAGCTTCTCCAAGGTCCTTCATTGAAAAACACTTATTCAAGTAGGCCTTAATGCTGTCCAGAAATTCTATATTATTTCCCATCAAGAGTATGTCATCTACATATAATATGAGAAATGCTACAGAGCTCCCACTCACTTTCTTGTAAACGCAGGCTTCTCCATAAGTCTGCATAAACCCAAACGCTTTGATCATCTCATCAAAGCGAATGTTCCAACTCCGAGATGCTTGCACCAGTCCATAAATGGATCACTGGAGCTTGCATACTTTGTTAGAGTTCCGAGGATCGACAAAACCTTCCGGCTGCATCATATACAGTTCTTCCTTAAGATGTCCATTAAGGAATGCCGTTTTGACGTCCATTTGCCATATCTCATAATCATAGTATGCGGCAATTGCTAACATGATTCGGACGGACTTCAGCTTCGCTACGGGAGAGAAAGTCTCGTCGTAGTCAATCCCTTGAACTTGTCGATAACCCTTAGCGACAAGTCAAGCCTTATAGATGGTAACATTACCATCCGCGTCCGTCTTCTTCTTAAAGATCCATTTGTTTTCTATCGCTCGCCGATCATCGGGCAAGTCTGTCAAAGTCCATACTTTGTTTTCATATATGGATTCTATCTTGGATTTCATGGCTTCAAGCCATTTGTTGGAATCCGGGCCCGCCATCGCTTCTTCATAGTTCGAAGGTTCATTGTTGTCTAACAACATGATTTCCAGGACAGGGTTGCCGTACCACTCTGGTGCGGAACATGTCCTTGTGGACCTACGAAGTTCAGCAGTAACTTGATCCGAAGTACCTTGATCATCATCATTGTTTTCCTCTTCAGTTGGTGTGGGCATCACAGGAACGGTTTCCTGCGCTGCGCCACTTTCCCGCTCAAGAGGTAGTACTTCATCGAGTTCTACTTTCCTCCCACTTACTTCTTTCGAGAGAAACTCTTTTTCCAGAAAGCATCCGTTCTTGGCAACAAAGATCTTGCCTTCAGATCTTAAGTAGAAGGTATACCCTACAGTTTCCTTAGGGTATCCTATGAATACGCATTTTTCCGACTTGGGTTCGAGCTTTTCAGGTTGAAGTTTCTTGACATAAGCATCGCATCCCCAAACTTTTAGAAATGACAGCTTAGGTTTCTTTCCAAACCATAATTCATACGGTGTCGTCTCAACGGATTTAGACGGTGCCCTATTTAAAGTGAATGTAGCTGTCTCTAGAGCGTATCCCCAAAATGATAGCGGTAAATCGGTAAGAGACATCATAGACCGCACCATATCCAATAGGGTGCGATTACGACGTTCGGGCACACCGTTTCGCTGAGGTGTTCCAGGCGGCGTGAGCTGTGAAATGATTCCACATTTCCTTAAGTGTGTACCAAATTTGTGACTTAAGTATTCTCCTCCACGATCTGATCGTAAGAATTTTATCTTTCGGTCATGTTGATTCTCTACCTCATTCTGAAAATCCTTGAACTTTTCAAAGGTCTCAGACTTGTGTTTCATTAAGTAGACATACCCATATCTACTCAAGTCATCAGTGAGAGTGAGAACATAATGATATCCTCCGCGAGCCTCAACGCTCATTGGACCGCACACATCGGTATGTATGATTTCCAACAAGTTGGTTGCTCGCTCCATTGTTCCGGAGAACGGAGTCTTGGTCATTTTTCCCAAAAGGCATGGTTCGCACGTGTCAAACGATTCATAATCAAGAGACTCTAAAAGTCCATCGGCATGGAGCTTCTTCATGCGCTTGACACCAATGTGACCAAGGCAGCAGTGCCACAAGTATGTGGGACTATCGTTATCAACTTTAAATCTTTTGGCATCTACACTATGAACATGTGTAATATTACGCTCGAGATTCATTAAGAATAAACCATTGACCATCGGAGCATGACCATAAAACATATCTCTCATATAAATCGAACAACCATTATTCTCAGACTTAAATGAGTAGCCATCTCGTATTAAACGAGATCCAGATACAATGTTCATGCTCAAACTTGGCACTAAATAACAATTATTAAGGTTCAAAACTAATCCCGTAGGTAAGTGTAGAGGCAGCGTGCCAACGGCGATCACATCGACTCTGGAACCATTCCCGACGCGCATCGTCACCTCGTCCTTCGCCATTCTCCGTTTATTCCGCAGCTCCTGCTGTGAGTTACAAATATGAGCAACGGCACCGGTATCAAATACCCAGGAGTTACTACGAGTACTGGTAAGGTACACATCAATCACATGTATATCAAATATACCTTTGGTGTTGTCGGCCTTCTTATCCGCTAAGTATTTGGGGCAGTTCCGCTTCCAGTGACCCTTCCCTTTGCAATAAAAGCACTCAGTCTCAGGCTTAGGTCCATTCTTTGACTTCTTCCCGGTAACTGGCTTACCAGGCGCGGCAACATCTTTGCCGTCCTTCTTGAAGTTCTTCTTACCCTTGCCCTTCTTGAACTTAGTGGTCTTATTGACCATCAACACTTGATGTTCTTTCTTGATTTCAGCCTCTGCTGACTTCAGCATCGAGAACACTTCAGGAATGGTCTTTTCCATCCCCTGCATGTTGTAGTTCATCACAAAGCTCTTGTAGCTTGGTGGGAGCGACTGGAGGATTCTGTCAATGACCGCCTCATCTGGGAGGTTAATGTTCAGCTGGGTCATACGGTTGTGCAACCCAGACATCTTCAGGATGTGCTCACTGACAGAACTGTTTTCCTCCATCTTACAACTATAGAACTTGTCGGAGACATCATATCTCTCGACCCGGGCATGAGCTTGAAAAACTAGTTTCAGCTCTTCGAACATCTCATATGCTCCGTGGTGCTCAAAACGCTTTTGGAGCCCCGGTTCTAAGCTGTAAAGCATGCCGCACTGAACGAGGGAGTAATCATCAGCACGAGACTGCCAAGCATTCATAATGTCTTGGTTCTCTAGGACGGGAGCGTCACCTAGCGGTCCTTCTAGGACATATTGTTTCCTGGCAGCTATGAGGATGATCCTCAGGTTCCGGACCCAGTCCGTATAGTTGCTGCCATCATCTTTCAGCTTGGTTTTCTCTAGGAATGCGTTGAAGTTCATGTTGACATTAGCGTTGGCCATTGATCTACAAGACATATTTGCAAAGGTTTTAGACTAAGTTCATGATAATAAAGTTCTAATCAAATTATGAACTCCCACTTAGATTAGACATCCCTCTAGTCATCTAAGTGTTACACGATCCGAGTCGACTAGCCCGTGTCCGATCATCACGTGAGATGGACTAGTCATCGTCGGTGAACATTCTCATGTTGATCGTATCTTCCATACGATTCGTGTTCGACCTTTCGGTCTTCGTGTTCCGAGGCCATGTCTGCACATGCTAGGCTCGTCAAGTTAACCCTAAGTGTTTTCGCTGTGTAAAACTGTCTTACACCCGTTGTATGTGAACGTAAGAATCCATCACACCCGATCATCACGTGGTGCTTAGAAGCGACGAACTGTAGCAACGGTGCACAGTTAGGGGAGAACACTTCTTGAAATTTTTGTAAGGGATCATCTTATTTACTACCGTCGTCCTAAGTAAACAAGATGCAAAACATAATAAACATCACATGCAATTATATAGTTGTGACATGATATGGCCAATATCATATAGCTCCATTGATCATCTTGTCACCGGCTTGACACCATGATCTCCATCATCATGATCTCCATCATCGTGTCTTCATGAAGTTGTCACGCCAACGACTACTTCTACTTCTATGACTAACGTTTAGCAATAAAGTAAAGTAGTTTACATGACGTTATTCAATGACACGCAGGTCATACAAAAAATAAAGACAACTCCTATGGCTCCTGCCGGTTGTCATACTCATCGACATGCAAGTCGTGAATCCTATTACAAAGAACATGATCTCATACATCACAATTCATCATTCATCACAACTTCTGGCCATATCACATCACATGATCAATCGCTGCAAAAACAAGTTAGATGTCCTCTAATTGTTGTTGCATCTTTTACGTGGCTGCAATTGGGTTCTAGCAAGAACGTTTTCTTACCTACGAATCACCACAACGTGATTTTGTCAACTTCTATTTACCCTTCATAAGGGCCCTGTTCATCGATTCCGCTCCAACTAAAGTGGGAGAGACAGACACCCGCCAGCCACCTTATGCAACTAGTGCATGTCAGTCGGTGGAACCGGTCTCACGTAAGCGTACGTGTAAGGTTGGTCCGGGCCGCTTCATCCCACAATACCGTTGAGCAAGAAAAGACTAGTAGAGGCAAGTAAGATGACAAAATCCACGCCCACAACAAAATTGTGTTCTACTCGTGCAAAGAGAACTACACATAGACCTAGCTCTGATACCACTGTTGGGGAACGTTGCAGAAAATTAAAATTTTTCCTACGGTTTCACCAAGATCCATCTATGAGTTCTTCTAAGCAACGAGTCAAGGGAGAGAGTTTGCATCTACATACCACTTGTAGATCGCGTGCGGAAGCTTGCAAGGTGATGATGTAGTCGTACTCGACGTGATTCGAATCACCGATGACCAAGAGCTGAACGGACAGCACCTCCGCGTTCAACACACGTACGGGATGGGAGACGTCTCCTCCTTCTTGATCCAGCAAGGGGGAAGGAGAGGTTGAGGAAGACAGCTCCACCGGCAGCACGACGGCGTGGTGATGGTGGAGAGGCAGTACTCCGACAGGGCTTCGCCAAGCACACAACGGAGGAGGAGAGGTGTTGGGGAGGGGAGGGCTGCGCCTTGGAGGGTGGTGCGGCTGCCCTCCCCTCACCCCTCTATTTATAGGGGGAAGGGAGAAGGGGGTCGGCCCCCTAGAACCCATCTAGGGGGGGTGCGGCGGCCTAGGGGAGAGGGGAGAGGGTGGCTTGCCCCCCAAGCCAAGGGGGGCGCCCCCTCTAGGGTTCCCCCTCAACCCTAGGCGCATGGGCCCAAGGGAGGGG
>NC_057801.1:294670185-294683894 GCF_018294505.1 Triticum aestivum
CTTCATCTTTGGCGACGATTTTTCTTTATTTATTTTAACATATTCCGTGGAGTTTCAGGACTTTTGGAGTTGCACAGAATAGGTCTCCAATATTTGCTCCTTTTCCAGCCCAGAATTTCAGCTGCCGGCATTCTCCCTCTTCATGTAAACCTTGTAAAATAAGAGAGAATTGCCATAAGTATTGTGATATAACGTGAAATAACAGCCCATAATGCAATAAATTTTGATATAAAAGTATGATGCAAAATGGACGTATCAGGGGGCGCGCCCAATAGGGGGGGCGCCCTCCACCCTCGTGGCCTCCTCGATAGCTTCTTGAATTGCACTCCAAGTCCTCTGGATCACGTTTGTTCCAAAAAGATCGCTCCCGATGGTTTCATTCCATTTGGACTCCGTTTGGTATTCATTTTCTTCGAAACACTAAAATAGGCAAAAAAAACAGCAATACGGGTTGGGCCTCCGGTTAGTAGGTTAGTCCCAAAAATGATATAAAAGTGGAAAGTAAAGCCCATAAACATCCAAAACAGGTAATATAATAGCATGGATCAATCAAAAATTATAGATACGTTGGAGACGTATCAAGGGTCATGATGGCGCGAGGTCGTGGAGGCCGGCGGTTGGCCTCCCTTGGCTATAAATGTGAGGGAGGGGCAGAGCCCCCCGTCCATCTTTCGTTCGCCTTGCTCCCTCCTTCTTCTCTCCTCTTCGCCTGGCGCCCGCCTGGCCTTGGTCGTCATGGCTCACGTCAGCTGAGCCTCATGAGGTAGTTGCATAGAACTCTCCGCCCCTCAGGAGCCCTCCCGAGGAGGCCACTTCCTTCAGGGGTCTTGGCAACATCCGCCTCGCGAGGCTTGGCCCCTAGCGAGGGTCTTGTGGTGTTGGTGTTGAAGCAAGGTTGTACCAGGCCGTCGATGGAACCACATGGTGGGCCACTGGCAGGCAGGACTGGATACCCCCAAGTCCAGGACGCCGCCAACCATGATTGTCGATGCGCCCTCGTGAGCCCACTTGATATATATAGGCTGGCACGATGTCTGCGCTCGGGTTCGTCCCTATAGCGTTGTTAAATCCAAGCGAACAAGCTTTGTCTTGCGGGCTAGCTCCCATGCACGTCACCTCCCAGGGTCCTTGGTGCCTTGTCCTTGCATGAGCTCATCGAGGGTAAGTAAATGAGGGTGCGGCTCGGTTCGTATAGCCGCGATTTTGGTGCATTGCACCGCGGGAGCCGTGTGCCAGGTGTTCTTCCTTAAGATATTGCATGAGAATACTAGGAATGGCGTCTGCTCTCGGGTTCGTCCCTGGAGCATTGATAAACCCAAGCGACCAAGCTCTACCTGGCGGGTCGGCCCCATACATGTCACCTCCTATGGGTCCTTGGTGTTTGGCCTTCTCATGCGATGACCTCTGGATGTTAGCTCGGCGCAGGTCGCCCTCATCACTCAGGTTTCACAAGCGTGCCTCACACCCAAAGATCAGGCGCAACCTTCCTTGAGTTAGGTCCTCCTGAGCCCCGCGCAGGCTCACAAGGGTCTAGATATACCTCCTCAAAGTTCGGTGGTGCCAGCCACGTGTACAAACGGATCAGGGTTGGACACTCCTGGAGACTCTATCACAAAGCCCCCTACCCACACTGTCCTAGAATAGTCACAGCAGATGTCCTAGTGTGAGGACTTAGTCATGGAGCCATCGCAACTAGGTTAGCTTAAAGGGGTTAAACGGGACAAAGGACATAGGAGTTTATACTGGTTCGGCCCCTTGTGGTGAAGGTAAAGGCCTAATCCATTTTGAGGTGGTATTGCTTATGTCTCGATTACCAGCGAGGGAATACGCTTGACCTAGCTTTTGATCTGTTGTTTTCTTGCCCAGAACCGTAGCCAGATCGTCCCTTTATATACACAGGTTGACGCCCAGCGGCTCACGGAGTCCCGGCTGGCTCATAGACAACGTGTCCGGCTTGGTGACTAACTATGCATGCCTTACAATACAAGTCTTACACATATGGCGGTTTACTCCTACGGGCCTTAAGTCGCCCTTGGGCCTTGGGCCCTTGCGTGTGAACCGCCATCTTCAATATACTCATGGGCTTCACATCATGAATCGCCATAGGTATAACCCGGCCCCTCCTGGGTGGGTCATACCTAATAGTTATATCCCCAACATTAGGCCCCAGGTTGATTTCAACTGGTTCATGTCAATCTTCAACACTTAGAAAAAATCTTCTCTTCTTCATTTGTGCGAGAACTCATAACCCGCCATGACATCATCTCCTGGGCTTGTGCTAACCTACCATGACATCACATGTCATTAATTTACACAATATACAATATATCTTAACGAATCCTTATATTTAATAGATGTCCCAAGAATCGAGGCGCCCAAGAAGCTGGACAATCATTCTTTGGTCTCCTCATTTTTTGCCCCCACTTATTAACCTTCTCCTTATAAATAGGGTCGAATGTCCCTTATGTCATTCTCCCCCTTCAACTTCTCGTCTTCCTCTCTCATGACTCATCTGCCACTTCAAGCTCCGCTGCCGCCGTGAAACTCACCGTCCTCCTCGCCCTTGGCCGCTGCATCAACCTGAACGGGACCAGAGAATGCAGGCGCTCCACCGCAGTTCATCTGCCATCTGTAAGCATTCCCCTTCCTATGCTCTAGATCCGCATTAGGGTTTCTGTAGTTCTTCGAATTCTTCGTAGTTCTTTGTCATTCTTCTAGATAGCCCTTGTTTTAGATCTGAATATGTCTATTAGGATGCGCGGAACCTGTTTCCATTCCTTTTGTTATCTCGAAGCTTGCTTCACAGATGTATAAATCTCGCCCTTGTGCTAGTTCCTCTGCTGCTGCAATGCTTTAGGTTTTGATTTATTTTATTTTCTCACACAGCGCTAGATCCAAATCACATGCGACCATCTGTAAAAACTTGTTTTTCCAACACTTAGTAGATTTTACTCCTGATGCATATCAATCTGGTCATGGCGGCTTATACCACTAGTTGGATCTAGATTCAGCACTTAGCAGATTTCCCTCTTGATAGATATCGATCTCTTCATGGCGGCTTACATGACCGGCTATAACTAGTCATATATCATTAGGCCCCTTTTAAGCCGCCATTCTGAATATGCGTTGTAGTGCTTTTCCTCCGTCTTAAGTTAAACCGGCAAACTTGTTATTTTTCTTTTTAGGCCTCTTTCTTCACAATGGCCCCGAAGACAGCCACTTCTTGTAACGGGATTCCCTCCATTGTCACTGAGGACACACTCAAGGACTTTGCGAAAAACGGCTATTTGCTAGAAAAGACCATCATGCATTATTTCACCCCCAAGCCGGAAGAAGAAAAACCGCAGCCAAAAGATGATGAAGTCATTGTCTTTACTGACCACATGAACCGGGGCTTCTCACCGCCCGGCTCTAAATTCTTCCGAGACATTCTGCACTTTTTTGATCTTCATCCTCAAGACATCGGACCCAATTCCGTGTCAAACATATGCAATTTTCAAGTTTTCTGTGAGGTATACCTTCAAGAGGAGCCTAGTGTGGACCTGTTCAGGGAATACTTTTATTTGAACCGCCAAAACGAGTATTCAAATGGACCCAGCCTGGAACTTGGCGGAATCTCAATTTAGCACAGGAGAGATGATATCTTCCATTATGCTCGCCTCTCGAGTCATCCCAAGTATTAGAATCAGACATGGTTCTATTGCAAGGACACCTCTCCGGCTGACGAGGACCGACTTCTAGGCTTACGTGCCCTGCGTCTTGACCCAAAACATCCTCTTCCTGATAAGCTGACCGCTGCTGAATGCAAAAAGCTCGCCCCCACTATTGCCAAGGTCAAGGCTCTGCTGGGAAATGGCTTAACCAACATTTACTTGGTTCGATGTTGGGTCGCATGGCGGATCATCCCCTTGAGTCACCGCACCGGCTTAATGTGTACCTACATGGGTGGAAAAAAGGATCCACTGCGCCATAGTACCGTGCGTTTAACTGATGACGCCATCAACGAAATGAAGAAGTCCCTTCTGAATGAAAACCTGGCAGACTACAACAAAGTGGGCCTAAGCCCTTTCTGCACATCTAACCCGCCAACAAAAGTGAGTCTTTTAAATTACTTACTTCTGCCTTCATCCTTATATACTCTCTTAACTCATCTTTTATGACTTTCGCAGGCTGATGATGATTTTTGGAAGAAGAAATACGACCATGAATCTGCCAAAAAGGTTAGGGCTCTCAAGAAAGCCGCCAAGAAGAAGGGGAAGAAATCCAGTACTTCCGAGTTATTTGAACTGAACGACAGCTCTGAGTCAGAGGTAGCCCTTGATTCCCTTGGCTCCTTTTTCAACTTTCTTATTGACATTAATTATCATTAGGATGACACGGGGGCCAGTCAAGCTGGCGATGACGAGGTAAATATCATTTCCTCCGACTCCGAGCCCTCGCCAAGACAGAATTCAAAGAGTAATCCGGAAAGTAAGATTTTCACACCACTTAGCTCATCTAGATCCTCACTTTCTTTTGAAGCAATAGCAGCACGAGAGTCGGCAACTGACTCGGACTAGAGGAGGTGAATAATTATCTTCCAGCTTACCGAACACTCCAAGGAAGCATCGAAACGAGGTCATCCCCGATTTAAACTCTTTTTATCCTCTGGCGGGTCTCATCCGCCAACCACTCAATTCTTCTGACTCAAATTATCAGGACACGTCTCGTTCCTCTTCCAGCGATTCATCTAAGTCTCATCTTCCGGCTTTCAAGACTGCTCCAGGGTAATAACAATTACTTATTATTTTCTCCTTGTGCTTCTTTATATTTATACTGACCTCTCAAGGCCCATGTAGTGGAAAGGCCAAGCCTAGCAAAAAGGCAAGGGTGAATAAGCCGGCTAAAGACCCAAAAGTTGCTGAACTGGAGCAGCAAATTCCTGCATCTGACACCTTCGTACCACAACAAGAGGATCCTATTCCTGACGTTCCACCAGAGATTCCTAGCTCTTCCATTGACCAGGCGAATGACAATCCTTTGAACACTGAGTCGTCAAGCCCAATTAAAATGGTTGAGACACACAATGATGATGATGATGATGTCGTGATTACCAACACCGGCTTTAGAGAGCCGGGAAGGCCTACTGTCTTGGCCAAGCACTCTGCCAAGGAAGAACACATTGAACGGCGGAAAGTGAGATTTGATGTTGCCAACTTCTCTCAATTGAGTATTGGTGAAGTATATTCTGGCTATCTCAATCAAGTGCACACCAGCCGTGATCTTGAAGTTGACATGGTGAAGCAGATGCACCAAAAATTTGAGGTATGAACTCCTTTTTTATTGAGTTATACACATCCTGTCAGCCCCCAAGTCTACTGTTTATGATGGAATCAAATATGTTGTAGACTTAGATTAATCATGAGCATAAATAATACCCTTTGATAGAATCTTTCAAAATCCGGCTTAAAGCATCTGGGTTAAAGCAGATCTATAATGATGAACACTAAATCCATAGCCCCCAAGGGCCAGTTTAATCATCACGAATGAGCCGGTCCTTTGTATCCTTGTGTAGAAAGCGTAACTTACTTAGGTAGCCCTCACGAACTGGCTTTGACCGTTTGTGGCACAACCGAGTCATCATAAAGTAATAAAAAGACAAGCATTATGCTTTAGCACACAAGTGCCAAGTATTCTTGCTTGCAAAGTGCTTGGGACTTATTCACAAGAGTCGTTGTATAAATAATTTTTCGGCAGGAATTAGCCCCCAAGTGCCAAGTGTTGTTGCTTGCAAAATCTTGGGACTTCATTTCTGTGACCTCAATCTGAGAATGATTTTGAACCGGTATATGTACAGGTCACGACTGCTCAACTTCAATCAGAATTGTATGACGTGAAGATTCGTGTTGAGCTGCAAGAATCGGAGACCCGGAAGGCGGACTCAAAATTCCAATTCAGCATGGCTGAAATGGAAAAATTGAAAACCAGCTTTGAAGTTGAAAAAAGCGCCTGGCTAAAGAGAATTCTGCCTTGATACAGCGGGCGGAGAAGGCGGAGGCGGCTCTTCAGGAGGTGAGCACTGAGCTTGCCGGCTTAAAACGCCATGTATCTTAGATGGTTTCCGCTACGTTTGGTAAGTCACCTTGCTAGTATCAATTTTGAATCTCTTCCTTGATGATATAAACCGCCTCTAACCAATCCATAATTATTATTCAGGTCCCAGGAGTACCAACCTTAGCCAAGAGATGCTTGTGAAGCTGAAGGCGGTTTACACACTTGTTGAGCAGCTCTATACTAGGACTCAACACGCACTGGCCACAATTTCTCTGGCTTATCAAGCACTGACTCTCTTGGTTGAGGTCTTGAGGAAGCTTTCTGTTCTGCCTGGGAGATTTAATGAGATGAAGTGATCATCCGCAAGAGCCGGCGCTGTGACGGCCTTGAGCCGGGCCAAAGCATGGCTACCAGAACTAGACCCGGTCGATATACAAACCAGGTATCCAAGCTTGAAAGAAGATGCCACTCCTTTTGATAAGAAAGACGTTGCTGCCTGCATGAAGGAAATACGTCCCCTTGCCAGCTTGATTGCCAATCAAATAGATCTTTCAAGATATCAACCGTCTTATGACATGGAAAACCAGAAGCTGCCTATGCTGGATTATAAAGTGATGGATCTCATTCCCCCAATCCGTAAGCACACTTTTGCTCCTGAAGTTGACCTGTCTGAGCTTATTGATGATGAAGCTAAATTCCAAGCCTTGTATGGCACAGACTGGTCATCACCAACCTTCCAGGAAGCAGAGGAGGACGAAGAAGCGGAGAAGGATGATCCAGAAGCTTCAGGCCATTAGAGCCAAGAAGATTGATCCGCTGGGCGGTTCATATACTTGATCTTCTGAAAAATACTTAATCATTTGGTCTCCTTGAGTCATGTAATAGGCTAGCAAAAACTTTGCTCTGTCGTGCCATCGTGCACATTTATGTTTTTCCCAATGCTATTTGAGCCGCCACTTGATAATTATCCTTTTGTCATGATGTTGATTTGTGCAGATGAAATTTAGAATTGTTCTACACATAAATAGATCACAAGAGCCCTTGGCGATTTACCACAGGGCGGGTCATAATACCTCATATACAACCACTGATGGTTGAAACAGTTTATAGATAGGGCTGGTTTAGTCAGAATTAGACATAATCATAATAACAATATCATACCTATGATGTTGAATTGCACTACCGGCTTAGGAAGACCTGTGCAGTAAGGGTGATAACCCAAAAATTAGAAGCCAATACTTCGAAGTACTTAATATCATCATATACGGGCGACTTATCGTCTCGCACCAGGCTGGGTTAATACAAAACCATGATTATGCTTCAAATATGAGCTGTGAGAATTGAGGTTACATGGCCTGAATCACTTTAAACCATATGGCAAGATGGTATCAAAAAGAACCGAAAAAATGCTCAAAAAATCAAGCCAAATGAGAAAACAAGGCTATGCTTCGAATATGAGAAGGAAGCCAGACCAAAAGGGTTATGTAATAGCCATGTTTCAAATACGAGCAGGAAGCCCCCAAGTGGTTTGTGGCCTTGGGGCGATCAAGAGGGTAACGAAAGCTATGATTTGAATACGATTAGGAAGCCCCCTAGTGACCATGAGATTTTGGCATTGTGACAATCAAGAGGGTAACGACAGCTATGATTCGAATACGATCAGGAAGCCCCCTAGTGACCATAAGGTTTTGGCATTGCGCCGATCAAGAGGGTAACGACAGTGATGCTTCAAATACGAGCAAGAAGCCCCAAAGTGACCTTTGAAATCATGATGAAAAAGACTCACTACTCTTGGAAATGAAATGACAAAGGCCCTGCTTTATAAGGGATGCCGGCTTTATTTTAATCATCATGATATATAGATTTTTAAAAATATGTACATCATAAGAGCCGGTGGCTCAAGTGTAGTAAGGCTGAAGATGAGCAATATTCCAAGGTCGGTGGGTCTCCTCCTCCGACTGACGTGAGTCCTTGTAATCTCGAACATCAATGAGATAATATGACCCATTGTTCAAATTCTTGCTGGCCACAAAGGTTCCTTCCCAAGGTAGGGATAGCTTGTGCATGTCAGTTTGATCCTGGATGAGCCGGAGCACCAAGTCACCCTCTTGAAAGGTTCTGTGTTAACCTGGCGGCTGTGATAGCGGTGTCGATCCTGCTGGTAAGTTGCCGAGCGAGCCGCCGCAAGGTCATGCTGCTCATCTAACAGGACAAGTGCATCCTGACGTGCTTTTTCATTATCAGCTTCAACATAAGCCGCCATGTGGGGCGAGTTGTGACGGATGTTAATAGGGAGAACTGCCTCTGCTACATAAACCATGAAGAAAGGCATGTAACCTGTAGATCTATTGGGGGTAGTATTGATACTCCATAGCACTGAAGGTAACTACTCGACCCAACAACCCGGTGTCCTCTGTAAAGGAACCATAAGCCGGGGCTTGATGCCTCTCAAAATTTCTTGATTGGCTCTTTCCGCTTGACCATTGGACTGGACGTGAACTACTGAGGACACATCAAGCCGAATATTCTCATGTTCATAAAACTCTTTCATAGCACCCTTGGATAGATTAGTGCCATTATCAGTGACAATGCTGTGGGGAAAACCAAAGCGGAAAATCACATTTTTAATGAATTGAGCCGCCTTTGCCGCGTCACACTTAGTGATCGGCTCTGCTTCAACCAACTTTGTGAATTTGTCAACTGCCACCAAAAGGTGGGTCTTTTTATCCTTGGACCTTTTGAAAGGCCCAACCATGTCAAGCCCCCAAACTACAAATGGCCAAGTAATTGGAATCATCCTCAATTCTTGAGCCGGCACGTGAGCTTGTTGTGAAAATTTCAGATGATCGTCACATTTACTGACCAAATCCTCTGCATTAGCATGAGCAGTCAGCCAATAAAATCCATGACAAAAAGCTTTAGCCACTAGAGACTTTGAACCGGCATGAGGACCACAATCTCCTTCATGAATCTCACGAAGAATCTCATGGCCCTCCATAGGAGAGACGCAACACTGAAACGCCCAAGTGACACTGCGATGGTGTAACTCGTCATTGGATATTGTCATTGACTTAGACCGCCAGGTTATCTACCTAGCCAAAGTTTCATCCTCGGGTAACTCGCCCTGGGTCATATAAGCCAAATATGGGACTGTCCAATCAGGGATAGCGTGAAGAGCCGCTACCAATTGTGCTTCCGGGTCAGAAATAGCTAGATCTTCCTCTGTAGGCAATTTGACAGAAGGATTATGCAGAATATCCAAGAAAGTGTTAGGTGAAACTGGCCTACGCTGAGACCATAACCTTCTTAATTCATTGTCGGCGTTCTGGGAACGGGGGTCCCCAGACTTGCCTGCCTGCGGCCTGCAGTGTGGCTTAGCAGTGGCCCTGTATGGCCCGTCTTCATCAACCCAAGCTCAATACCCTCGCGGGGCGGATGACACAAGTCCTCCTCAAGGGCAGCCTCACCAGGCAGGCTCGCGAGGAGGCGGAGAGATCAAGGCAAGGGGTACCTCATGAGGTGCTCGTGATGCAAGCCATGACGATCAAGACCAGGCGGGCGCCAGGCGGGCACCAACCTGCGCAGTGTCCTCGTTTCCTCTTTGGTGCAAAGGGGGCAAGCGCAGGCGCGGAGTACCGAGGCATCAGGCAAAGGTTTCCATATCGGTGCAACGAGACCAAGACCAGCAGAGCGGCAGGAAGGAGGTCACTGTGGAGCCCAAAATAGCGCCATCGCCAGTGCCTTTGGCAGTCGAAGACCACCTTTAGTCAGGATAGCTTGTACTAGTTGTCCCCTTTCAAAATGGCCGTTGTTGGCTCCCTTCCCGCTCAATATTTGGGAAGAGGACCAGGGCCTCTATAAATAGGGCTAGCCACCAAAGTAGAAGGCATCTCATCTAGAGCCAACAGAGACGGATCGATTCCTCTCCAAGCACACCACCACAAGAACACCCCTCGCGAGGTTGTTCTTCCCTTGTACTGTTCATCATCAGCCCAAGAGGCAATCCACCACACCACGCACACTGGATTAGGGTATTACACCACAACGGTGGCCCAAACCAATATAAACCTCGTGTCTCTTGTGTTGTTCTTCGTGCTAGCTTAGAATCGCGGCGAGGTTGTGGGCGTATTTCGGTAGGGAGAACATCTTCGCACGGGCCCTAGAGTTCAAACCTTAAGGGTTTTGTCGGAACCCTATATCCGACATTTGGCGCACCAGGTAGGGGTGCGCCGGAATCTCCTTTCCGCTGATCTACATTCCACCGCTTCCTCGCATACATATCCGGCGACCCGACCACCAACGCCGACCGCTGGGCGGCATGGCCAGCCCATGCCGCGCCGCTTGCCTAAGGTGACCTCAACCCCGCGCCTCAGGCAGCCCACGCTCTGTAGAACGCTACGGGGCGCGGGCGACGTGGTCAAGCGCTACCTACCCTCACTCAGCGATAGGTGCGATCAGCCGCAAGGGCCTCAAACCACGTCGTGGTCACGGCGCCGCATACCCAATGGGAACAAGCAAACATGAGGGACGCGCTCACTGTGGCTCGACAGCTGCTGCGATGCAAGTTGTAGGAGAGCGGCCGAGACGTGCCGCTGGAGTGCGTTGCCGAGCTCCTGGATGCTGCAGCTTCGAGGGAGCCTCCCTTCTACGTCCAGCTTCCACCCCAGGCCCTGGGTGGATCGCGCGGCGAGCCCATCCGTGCCCGTGCACCCTGAGGTGCGCCCCAAGGCTTCATTGACACCAGCTCAACCATCGGCGCCGGAGGTCTAGCTGCACCACCACCACCATCGGTGAGCGAGGGCATGCGCACCGCCGCCTACGGTCCGGGCGGTCCGCCGCCCTATCATCGCCAAGACGGTGCATCGGGCCAAGCCGCATGGAGCGTGGGGCACTACGGCGAAGTCTTCGAGGCAGTGACCTCGGAGGCCTATGTGCCCCACATGGTGGATCAGGAGTACGCACTAGAAGATGACCGGTCACGCCCAATATGCGACCCTATCCAAAAGGAACTCGAAGGTTCCACCAAGGATAGACCCGCATATTGAAACGCTTTTGCAAGGTGGATATCATTACATCAACATTACATAATAGATGGGGATACATACATAAGGCATACAATGCCACATGAATACAACATCACAATACATAAAAGCATCATCCAACTACGGATGAAACACAAACAGAAACTCAAACGACATCCACCCTGCTAGCCTAGGCTGCCGACCTGGAACCTATCCCCTGATCGAAGAAGAAGCAGAAGAAGGACTCAACGCAAGCAAGCATCGCTCTCGCGTCATGATCATCGCATAACCTGTACCTGAAACTGTTGTTGTAGTAATCTGTGAGCCACGAGGACTCAGCAATCCCATTAGCATGGGTATCAAGACTAGCAAAGCTTAAAGGGAAAGGAAGGGGGTAAAGTGGTGAGGCTGCAGCAGCGACTAAGCATATATGGTGGCTAAACATACGGAAATAAGAGCGAGAAGAGAGCAAGCGGAACGGTCGTGAAGCTAGCAATGATCAAGAAGTGATCCTGAACTCCTACTTACGTCAAACATAACCCAGAAACCGTGTTCACTTCCCGGACTCCGCCAAAAAGAGACCATCACGGCTACACACACGGTTGATGCGTTTTAATTCGGATCTAGTGTCAAGTTATCTACAACCGGACATTAACAAATTCCCATCTGCCTATAACCGCAGGCACGGCTTTCGAAAGATTATACCCTGCAGGGGTGTCCCATCTTAGCCCATGACAAGCTCTCGCGATCAACGAAGGAATAGACCTTCTCCCAGGAAGACCCGATCAGACTCGGAATCCCGGTTTACAAGACATTTCGACAATGGTAAAACAAGACCAGCAAAGCCGCCCGATGTGCCAACAAATCCCGATAGGAGTCGCACGTACCTCGCTCTCAGGGCACACCGGATGAGCAAGACGACGGGTTAGCATAGACCCTGGTTGCCCAGGGGGCCCCGGACATCGCTCGGTTTGGACCAACACTTAGACAAGCACTGGCCCGGGGGGGCTAAAATAAAGATGACCCTCGGGCTCCAGAAACCCAAGGGAAAAAGGGCTAGGTGAGGCAAATGGTAAAACCAATGTTGGGCCTTGCTGGAGGAGTTTTATTCAAAGCGAACTGTCAAGGGGGTCCCATAAATCACCCGACCGTGTAAGGAACGCAAAATCCGGGAACATAACACCGGTATGACGGAAACTAGGGCGGCAAGAGTGGAACAAAACACTAGGCAAAAGGCCGAGTCTTCCACCCTTTACCAAATATATAGATGCATTAAATAATATAAGAGATATTGTGATATCCCAACCAAAATCCTGTCCACCATGGAGAAATCTTCAACTTCACCTGCAACTAGCAACGCTATAAGAGGGCTGAGCAAAGCGGTAACATAGCCAATCAATGGTTTGCATAGGTAAGGTGTCAAAGGTTAGAGGTTCATGGCAACAAAGGATGGCTTGATAAACAGATGATAGGTAGCGCAGCAAAGCGATAGAACAAAGCAACTAGCATAGCAATGATAGTAGTGAGATCCAGGGTAGCGGTCATCTTGCCTGAAATCCCGCAAGGAAGAAGAACGAGTCCATGAAGTAGACGAACCAACGTAGTCGAACGAATCCTCACGTACGCAACGTTACCGGAACTAATAAGCAACACCGGAAAGAAGCAAGCAACATGGTAAATGCACAAGCATAAACATGGCATGATGCACAATCAAGTATGATGCATGTCCGGTTAATGAGGCATGGCATGGCAAAGGCAACCAAACAATACTACAAGTAAAGTGGAGATCAATATGCAACGAGTTGCATATTAACAAAACACCACATCAAATATTTAGTTCTCTCTCGTTTAAGCTACCAAACAATATTAAATGTTATTAAACATGGCAAGGGGTGAAGCACGAGAAAAACTACCTATCTAGACAAGTTTAAATGAGGCCGGAACAACAAACAACAATTCCGGAAAATCCCCATGTGCATATTTTAGATTCGGTACTGTTCTGCCCTAAACACAATTTTAATGTTGTTAAACAGGAAAATAAAGTGCACCATGTTAAACTAGGCATTTTTCCACCCCATTTACATATAAAGTTTATTAGATTCGGAGCTACGGTTATTTAGTTATGAAATAAAGCATTTTAACATGGCATTATGCAAAATAAATACAAACATCATGTTAAACATTTTAAACATAGATGAAAGTGGCATATTATTAATCTACACAATTTTTTGAGCATTTTACATATAAAGTTTGTTTAAATCCGATGCACGGTTAATTAGTTATTACATGCATGAGGTTCAAGGGTTTTTCTGCAAAACTACAGTCTTTGGAAATTAGCTAAATTCGCAGCATATGAAAAAAAAAACATGGGCCGAATTTGGGCGGACTGGGCCAACAGAGAGGGGCTGGGGGAGGCAGCTCACCATGGGCCTTGGCCCGGCTCGGTGGAGGAGGCTGGCAGGAGGGCGCGCTGGGCCTGGAGGGAGTTGGGCCGTGGCCCACGGGGCCGAGGTCAACGTGCAGGGGAGCGAGCGGCTCCTCTGCTCGCTCCCGAGCTAGGTCATGGCGGCGACGGCGGGGAAGCTCGCCGGATTCGGGGGAGATCGGCGGGAATGGACGGATCCGGGCGTGGGGGCGCTGGATCTGGTCCCAGGT
>NC_057801.1:294684408-294691210 GCF_018294505.1 Triticum aestivum
GAAATTGAGGAGGAAGAGGGATAGAGGTAGGTGGGGGGCTAGGGGCTGCCCAAAATGGACTAGGAGGTCCATATATAGCAGGGGGCTAGGGTTAGAGGGGGGTTAGGAGGGGTTTGGAGCCTTCGATCGAAATCCGATGGATCTGATCGCGAGGGGGGGTTGGCAGGCCTAGGTGGGCTGTGAAGAGAGGTTGGGCTAAGTGGAGAGAAGAGAGAGAGAGGCCCGGCGGTAGTTCCGAAAGCCGAAACGTCCGACGATTAAACCGGCAACGGTGCCGCTACGGATGACAGTTGGGCTATCAAATGGACTCCGAATGCGATGAAATTTGGCAGACGGCCTGTCTACACTATAATAAGACCGCACGACAAGTTGCAACCCATTCCGAGAGCATGGAGGGGAGTTAGATGGGTTTTGGCCACTTTGGAAGGGGTGTTGGGCTGCAAAGAGAGAGGGGCTTAACGGTTACCCGGTTAACTGTTGGAGTACCAAATGACCTCCAAATGGCACGAAACTTGATAGGCGGTCTACCGGTGGTATACCAAGGCCGCTTGGCAAGGCTCGGGTCATTCCGAGAAAGTTTCACCCACTCACGAAAAGAGAGAAGAGGGGCACACCGGAGGGCATAGGAGTGCCGGATCGCGAAATGGACAATGGGGAAAAGGCTCGGATGCATGAGACGAACACGTATGCAAAAAGAAATGCACATGATGACATGATAAAATGCAACACGCAAGCAAATGACATGGCAACAACGGCGAATAACTGACAGACACCTGGCGCATCAGATCCGGGGCGTTACAACACTCCACCACTACGAGAGGATCTCGTCCCGAGATCTAGGATGGCACCGGAGGGAAAAGGAAGAGGAAGATAAGCGGTAAAACTAAGTTGCTTCTTCGAAAAATGAGGGAAACCAAAGCACCTTGAGAGGTTGAGACATAAGAAAGAAAGAAAACAACGAAGATGAACAAGATTGCAAACAATCTGTTAGAAAAGAGGAACAAGGAACATTACGAGAACTTGAAGGTTGCGAAGACATGAATCAAGAGTTTAATGGAGAAGATAGAATTCGAAACCACTCCGGTTGAAATGAGATAAATAAGGAACAAGGAATATCAAATTCGGACAACACTCCGGTTGAACATGGAAGGAATAGGACATGAACTTGAGAAGAAGGGATGATGCTTGTTGAAGACATGACACAAAACCTCCGGAAATAATTGAAAGAGTATTCAATGAAAAGAATTTAGAAGGATTGAATGGAGTTGTTGAGAAAATCAACAACTAAAGAATAAGCTTGTTGTGGACTTATAGGTAACATCTCAAGATCATGAGGTGATAACCAGCCGCAAACTAAAATGATTGAATAGCTAAGAAGAATGAAGAAATGCAAAACTCCACTTCAAAAGAAAATGAAGAATTAATTGCTCTTCGAAAGGCAAAAAGGAAAGATACTTGAACTCCACCGACAAGAATCTTGATGAACTCTTGAAGAATGAATTAAATCATGAAGCACCACCAAGAAGAACTCCGTTGACAAAAAGGATGATGAGATAGAATGAAAGGATGAAAGAATAAGATGAGCCTTGCGATGATTTAGATGGCGGTTCCGACGAAATGAGCGAGGAAACTGAACTCCGGAAAGAAAAGATGAAAAACAATTGGAACTAGAATTTATTCACCAAGAACAAACTCCGAAGGAAGGGATTACTCACTTGGATGAAATAAGAATAAGATTTATTGTATGCTTATCCTTCATCAAATTAAATTGATGACAAACAATGGATTTGGCATACTACTTATTCTCATAGAAAGGATTAAAAGAGATATGGCGCAAACTTGTGAAGGTCTTCAAGGAACCACCGGTAGGATTTGGAAACAACAAATATTTGATATGATAACGGAGGAAGAGAAATCTTGAACAAACCGCCGTAAGAATTGAAAATGAACGTATCAAAGGCACAAATCCCCGGGAAGAATTGGAAAAATGAATGAATATACTTGAGGGGATTTAGATACAAGTGAACGAAGAGATCATGAGCTTATTAGAGAATACTTGAATGATGCACCGGTTGGATTTGGAGAACAAGAGCTGAAGGCTGAGAAAGAAGAATTATGACATGATGGCTTTCGGAGGAAAGAAATGGAAACAACTCACGAAATGCTCCGGATGGTAAGAAAAGAATTCTCACAATCGAAAACAATTATGAGAGGATGGCATCAAGCTAGAACCATGAATCTTGAAGAGAATGGAGCAAGATTTAAGAGAAACTCTTCTTCGGTCTTCAAATGTTGAGAATGATGATGAGAACCACCATGAATTGTTGAGATACTCCGGGAGAATGAAAAGCGAAGGGGGTTGAGCCAACGATGAAAAGAATTTGAAAGATCTTGGAGAAAGACATATGACTGATGATAATTCATTCTTACGTCAAACTTCGAAAGACTTTGGGAATGGCTCCGAGAAAATTAGAAGAGTCAGGTAAGATCCTGGGAAAAGACCTGTGGGTTAGGGCCCACTCAAAAGAAAACACCGCTGAACGAGATTGAAAGGGGGGATTGCACCGGTTGAATTAAATGGCTTGAATGAGATAATAATCTCCAAATAGCTTGAACGGATCTTGGAAGAAAAGACGAGTCTTCTGAGATATCTTCAACACTCCAGGACAAATGAATGGCGACAAGTGAATGATTAAGAGGTTCACCGTTATGAAAAGCATTTGAAACGAGGAAAGGGATATGATCAACACTGAAAGCTTGAATTGGATCCACCGGAGAAGAAACAACAATGAAGAATGATGAACTTGAAGAGCATCTTCATGAGAATCACCAGATAATAACATTGAAAGAAAAGAATGAAGAGACTTCTCATGAATAAATGGATACTTGATTAACATAAATGAGTCCTTGAAGAAAAGAAAGGGTGGGAGGGCGGGAAAACAAAGACAACTTGGTACGGATGAAACAAACACCGTTGAGAAAAACATAGAATTGATCTTGCGGATGGGAAAAAAAGACGGGATCCACTTGAAGAGAAGCACGCCGGTTTGGAAAATAGTTGACATGACAACCTCAGTGATCAAGAAGGATTGGTACTGCCATAGAAATATGAGAACACCGCTTGAAAGGTATGGAATCAACACTTGACTTCGAAGCAACTCGAATACCACAACTCAAAACAAAACAAAGGATTTGGCTTGCAGAATAAGCCGGAACAAATACATATGATAGAGATTTACCCAATCCCATATCATGCATCTGTTGGAAAGATATTCTAGGAGCTACTTGAATTCCCACCTATAAAACTCCCGAAACTTTCTGGTTATGCAATCTGGTGTTGGGGATACAGGGGAAGCAATATATCTCACCCAAACTAACAATACCTACATCCAGCTGTATCCATCCGTCAACACATAACCAAGAAACCTTCGGAAATTGTGTACCTCAACCTTCGAAAAGCATCCGATATACGAGCTATGGCAATACTCCCGAACTCCCCAGTACTGGGTGATGTCGAGGTTATCTCACCAACAACTGCATAAAAGAGATTTTAGATGTCGGCAAAAACTCAGGTATTCCAGAACTGCAACGATAAAATTGTGATGACAACACCTCAGAGCTCGACTCCCCGGGTCAAAGCCACATAAATAGACAGGAGGCACCAAGAACAATGTTCTCGTTACAAAACCATCGGAACAATTCCAAGATACCCGTGTGATCCTAAAAAACAATTTAGTGAAATTTGAGGAGAGGAAAGACAAAACATCTACGTCAAGAGTCCTCACCAGAGCGACGAAGGGGCTGAGGAGTAAAAAGAATCCTACTCTCCGATATATATAATCCTAAGACTCAAAATAGTTTTTTTTTCTAGACTCAACAACGGCCAACAATCAAGGGGGCTCCTATGGTCGGTCAAGGCTCTGATACCAACTTGTCACGCCCAATATGCGACCCTATCCAAAAGGAACTCGAAGGTCCCACCAAGGATAGACCCGCATATTGAAACGCTTTTGCAAGGTGGATATCATTACATCAACATGACATAATAGATGGGGATACATACATAAGGCATACAATGCCACATGAATACAACATCACAATACATAAAAGCATCATCCAACTACGGATGAAACACAAACAGAAACTCAAACGACATCCACCCTGCTAGCCCAGGCTGCCAACCTGGAACCTATCCCCTGATCGAAGAAGAAGCAGAAGAAGGACTCAACGCAAGCAAGCATCGCTCTCGCGTCATGATCATCGCATAACCTGTACCTGCAACTGTTGTTGTAGTAATCTGTGAGCCATGAGGACTCAGCAATCCCATTACCATGGGTATCAAGACTAGCAAAGCTTAAAGGGAAAGGAAGGGGGTAAAGTGGTGAGGCTGCAGCAGCGACTAAGCATATATGGTGGCTAAACATACGCAAATAAGCGCGAGAAGAGAGCAAGCGGAACGGTCGTGAAGCTAGCAATGATCAAGAAGTGATCCTGAACTCCTACTTACGTCAAACATAACCCAGAAACCGTGTTCACTTCCCGGACTCCGTCGAAAAGTGACCATCACGGCTACACACACGGTTGATGCGTTTTAATTCGGATCTGGTGTCAAGTTATCTACAACCGGACATTAACAAATTCCCATCTGTCTATAACCGCAGGCACGGCTTTCGAAAGATTATACCCTGCAGGGGTGTCCCAACTTAGCCCATGACAAGCTCTCGTGATCAATGAAGGAATAGACCTTCTCCCAGGAAGACCCGATCAGACTCGGAATCCCGGTTTACAAGACATTTCGACAATGGTAAAACAAGACCAGCAAAGCCGCCTGATGTGCCGACAAATCCCGATAGGAGTCGCACGAACCTCGTTCTCAGGGCACACCGGATGAGCAAGATGACGGGTTGGCATAGACCCTGGTTGCCCAGGGGGCGCCGGACATCGCTCGGTTTGGACCAACACTTAGACAAGCACTGCCCGGGGGGGCTAAAATAAAGATGACCCTCGGGCTCCGGAAACCCAAGGGAAAAAGGGCTAGGTGAGGCAAATGGTAAAACCAATGTTGGGCCTTGCTGGAGGAGTTTTATTCAAAGCGAACTGTCAAGGGGGTCCCATAAATCACCCGACGCGTAAGGAACGCAAAATCCGGGAACATAACACCGGTATGACGGAAACTAGGGAGGCAAGAGTGGAACAAAACACTAGGAAAAAGGCCGAGTCTTCCACCCTTTACCAAATATATAGATGCATTAAATAATATAAGAGATATTGTGATATCCCAACCAAAATCCTGTCCACCATGGAGAAATCTTCAACTTCACCTGCAACTAGCAACGCTATAAGAGGGCTGAGCAAAGCGGTAACATAGCCAGTCAATAGTTTGCATAGGTAAGGTCTCAAAGGTTAGAGGTTCATGGCAACAAGGGATGGCTCGATAAACAGATGATAGGTAGCACAGCAAAGCGATAGAATGAAGCAACTAGCATAGCAATGATAGTAGTGAGATCCAGGGTAGCGGTCATCTTGCCTGAAATCCCGCAAGGAAGAAGAACGAGTCCATGAAGTAGATGAACCAACGTAGTCGAACGAATCCTCACGTACGCAACGTTATCGGAACTAATAAGCAACACCAGAAAGAAGCAAGCAACATGGTAAATGCACAAGCATAAACATGGCATGATGCACAATCAAGTATGATGCATGTCCGGTTAATGAGGCATGGCATGGCAAAGGCAACCAAACAATACTACAAGTTAAGTGGAGATCAATATGCAACGAGTTGCATATTAACAAAACACCACATCAAATATTTAGTTCTCTCTCGTTTAAGCTACCAAACAATATTGAATGTTATTAAACATTGCAAGGGGTGAAGCACAAGAAAAACTACCTATCTAGACAAGTTTAAATGAGGCCGGAACAACAAACAACAATTCCGGAAAATCCCCATGTGTATATTTTAGATTCGGTACTGTTCTGCCCTAAACACAATTTTAATGTTGTTAAACAGGAAAATAAAGTGCACCATGTTAAACTAGGCATTTTTCCACCCCATTTACATATAAAGTTTATTAAATTCGGAGCTACGGTTATTTAGTTATGAAATAAAGCATTTTAACATGGCATTATGCAAAATAAACAGAAACAGCATGTTAAACATTTTAAACATAGATGAAAGTGGCATATTATTAATCTACACAATTTTCTGAGCATTTTACATATAAAGTTTGTTTAAATCCGATGCACGGTTAATTAGTTATTACATGCATGACGTTCAAGGGTTTTTCTGCAAAACTGCAGTCTCTGGAAATTAGCTAAATTCGCAGCGTATGAAAAAAAACAACATGGGCCGAATCTGGGCGGACTGGGCCAATAGAGAGGGGCTGGGGGAGGCAGCTCACCATGGGCCTTGGCCCGGCTCGGTGGAGGAGGCTGGCACGAGGGCGCGCTGGGCCTGGAGGGAGTTGGGCCGTGGCCCACGGGGCCGAGGTCAACGCGCAGGGGAGCGAGCGGCTCCTCTGCTCGCTCCCGAGCTAGGTCATGGCGGCGACGGCGGGGAAGCTCGTCGGATTCGGGGGATATCGGCGGGAATGGACGGATCCGGGCGTGGGGGCGCCGGATCTGGTCCGAGGTGAGGTCGACGCGCCCCACATGGCCGGCGGCGAGGTCAAGCAACACGGCGGCGGCGGGGTTCCTGCAGTGAGCGAGAAGGGGTGAGGCAGGCAGGAGAAAGAGGGGAAGGATAGGGCGCAAGGCGGAGCTGGCCTGGGGGCGGAGCTCGTGGAGCCGGGCGGCGCGGGGT
>NC_057801.1:294691651-294714851 GCF_018294505.1 Triticum aestivum
CAAGTGGCAGAGGAGGAGAGGGCCGGTGCGAAAATTGAGGAGGGAGAGGGCTAGAGGTAGGTGGGGGCTAGGGGCTGCCCAAAATGGACTAGGAGGTCCATATATAGCAGGGGGCTAGGGTTAGAGGGGGGTTAGGAGGGGTTTGGAGCCTCCGATCGAAATCCGACGGATCTGATCACGAGGGGGGTTGGCAGGCCTAGGTGGGCTGTGAAGAGAGGTTGGGCTGAGTGGAGAGAAGAGAGAGAGAGGCCCGGCGGTAGTTTCGAAAGCCGAAACGTCCAACGATTAAACCGGCAACGGTGCCGCTACAGATGACGGTTGGGCTATCAAACGGACTCCGAATGCGATGAAATTTGGCAGATGGCCTGTCTACACTATAATAAGACTGCACAACAAGTTGCAACCCATTCCGAGAGCATGGAGGGGAGTTAGATGGGGTTTTGGCCACTTTGGAAGGGTTGTTGGGCTGTAAAGAGAGAGGGGCTTAACGGTTACCCGGTTAACCGTTGGAGTACCGAACGACCTCCAAATGGCACGAAACTTGACAGGCGGTCTACCGGTGGTATACCAAGGCCGCTTGGCAAGGCTCGGGTCATTCCGAGAAAGTTTCACCCACTCACGGAAAGAGAGAAGAGGGGGACGCCGGAGGGCATAGGAGTGCCGGATCGCGAAACGAACAACGGGGAAAAGGCTCGGATGCATGAGACGAACACGTACGCAAAAAGAAATGCACATGATGACATGATAAAATGCAACACGCAAGCAAATGACATGGAAATGACGGCGAATAACTGGCAGACACCTGGCGCATCGGATCCGGGGCGTTACACGACCCTGGCTCATTTCTCTGGTCAGGATGGGAGGAAGAGACGCCATAAGATGAGCTTTTTCGGGAGCCCCAAGGAAGCCTCACCAACCGCGCTGGCAGCAGCAACTATCGGGTACCGCTAATTCCTCAGGAGCAAGCTTATGCTAGCCATGGGCAGCAGGAAGTTCAGGTCACTGCAGCGGAAGGCTGCCCCAGCTCAGCGGCTTCCCTCCTGCCAGGAGGAGTGCATTGGGGGTTGCAGGAGAGGGGCCGGTAGCCAGGCCCCTCCCCACGGCGCGCGGAGCAAGGTGTTTCCCGGAGGTAGGCCCTCTACCGGGGAGGTGCTGCAAAGCCTGCCCCCGGCAGAGGACCCGTGGTTGCTGGGGGAACCGCTGGCGTCCCCTTTACCCCATTGGCGTCATCCTTGGTTTCAGGCCAGCAATGGTGGTCAAGGGTGGTGCAAGGCAGGGCCCTCGTCTGGCGATATGAAGCAAGGCCGGTACCTGTGAAGAAGGCCCAGTGCCTATGAAGCTCGCCGCCCGTACACTCTCGCGTAATAATGAGTTGGGGTTGTACACGCCCCGGAGTCTCCAGAGAGCCGCCCTCGGGCCTCGGGGGCTCCCTCCCGCGCCCAGTGGCAGCACTTAGCTCCGCGCTGGTGAGAAGACATCAAAGACTAGACTAGGTGCCGGACGCGGCCTTTTTCCTTTTTGCCCCCCTTTCTGTGGTCGAGCTTCCTTGCTTCGGATTTAAGTTGAAATTCAATTTGTGTTTGCGTATGCGGGGAGGGGTGTCTTGTCTCGTTCGTGTGTTCTCTCATGTTCTGGCTTCTGCCCTTGTCCAGAGTTCGCTCTAACTGCCTCACCCTCGCGAGCCTCTCGTGGGCGGGGTTGAGCTAAGCACACGCGTGCATGCCATCCCGCAGCCAGTGCTCGCTCTCGCGAGGCTCTCACCATGTGGTCAACAGGTCCCCTAGACGACCCTCGGAGGATCACGGCCTTGCAAGCCTACTCAAGGCTTGTCCGGGCCAAAGGTAAACCACTACAACTAACTCACCGCAGGGCTAGTAACATCATGCAGGCGCACATTCAGTGTCGCTCCTAAAAGCATGGGGACAACAATCTTTTACATGAGGGGCTTCCCCTCCCAAAATGCTCTTACAAGCTTCGGGGCTGTGCCCCGGATTTTTGTGTGCAGGATAAACAGCAGGGGGACATGGGATCAGCCGGACATATCACTCACCACACCCTCTTGGTCGCCTCCGGGGGCATCACTGGCCCCGCTGTCATTGTCGCTGGCATCGCCATTGCCATCATTGGCGCCGTCTTCACCACCATTGACCACATCACCTTCACCCGCGGCAACTATCACCCCGTCGTTGTCAAAAGCAAAGTCCCTAATGAGTGTATCCACATTGTCCTCTACCCACCGCGCCAAGTTGCCTCGAATGGCCTCGGGCACCGGGGCAATGGCGGCATCGAAGTCGAAGTGGGGATCTGCGTTTTGAAGATGGCTGAAGACGCGGGAGAATGCACGCCCAAGCAGGCCGCGACTCCTCTCCTCGACAAGTTGGCGAGCCCTCTTGGAGCGGTTCTCCAGGTGCGTCACCACATCAGTGAAGAATTGGAGATGGCCGGCATAGTTGGTCACGTGAGGATGCGGAGCATCCACATCACAGATATTGCCCAGGGCCGTGTTGGCCCTGTTCCTAAGCTCTTGGAGCATGGGGTCGTGCATGTGCTCCAGCGTCTGCTGTTGAAGAATTTCTTCTCTGTTCTGCCGCGCAATGGACTCGGCGTCATTGACCCGCTGTTGAAGAAGAAGAAGCTCGGCACGGGTGGAGGCCAACTCAGTTTACGCCGAGACCAAGGCGGTTGCGACAGCCTCCGCGTGTTACCCCGTTTCAGTCAGCTTGGACCCGAGGGCGGCAGTCCTGCTCGTACCCTCGGCGTCAATCAGCTCCAGCCTCTGGTTGTACCGGCACTCAAGATCTGCGCGAGCTTCCGCCACGCGGCGGTCGACCTCCTCCTAGATTTGAGCCTCGTGCACGCCAACCTCGTCCTCTGCCTGGGTAACCTGGCGCTCCCTCATCTCTAATCACTCAAGGTCAAGGTTGCGCTCAGCGGCCTCCAGCGTCAGCACTTCCTCGCGCCTCCAGAGCTCCTCCTCCTCAACAGGCGTCCCCTTCAGCGATGCAAGGGCGGCCTGACACAGCTCCACATGCTGCTCCAGGGAAGCGCTCCAGGCTTGGAGCTCCCACATGCGCTTCTCCATGATCTCACGTAGATGGTCTGCTTCTCGGGCCTCCTCTATAGCTCGGGAGCAGGCTTTTTGCGAGGCTGCAAGGGATGCTTCCGCCTTCGCGTTGTCAAGATCGCACTGATGACGCGTGAGGTTGACTGCCACCTTCAGCTTGGGTCGCTCCTCAACCAGCCGCAAGCCTTCAGCTTCAAGACACGCGTCCATGTTCGCACGCTCTCCACCAAGCTGGCCCATCGCGTTCATTGCCTTAGGGAGGAACTCTTAGCGAATGATGCTTTGCTCCCGCGCTCGCTTGAGCACGTCGTCGATGAAGTCCTCCGTCGCCGGCGCTGTCGATGGGCTTGAAGCGGTTCGCCTCCTCTCGGCAGGGGGCTGGGGGCTGGCGCCCCCATGATCGCTGGACTGGTTCCGCAAGGGGCCCGAATCGGCGCAGGTTCATCCCCCAAAGAAGAGCCAAGGACCGACTTCAAACATTAGTTGTCCACGATTAGAGGAGGAGCCCTAGGCAGGCTGGTCATGCCCCAGGCAAGGTTGCGAAGGAAAGGCGGTAGGGGCACTGGCTCAAGACACCCTGCGGGCAGCCTTGCTTCTCTGGCTACCCCCGCGTTAGGGGCGGCGCACAAGCTCGGGATGCTCAAGGCCAGTGATGGAGGCGAGGCCTAAGGGAGTTTCTTCTTGGGGGACTCCGCGGGTTTGGCAGGAGAGATCCTGAAGGGCCACAGTCAGGAAAGGGAGCAGTGATTGAGGAATTACAAGAATGAGGTACTTACTCATCTATGGCGAAGTATTTCCTATGCTTCAACGGTCGGAAGAGGCGCCCGCTACCACTCGAAGACTCCTTCCTCTTGCGGAGGGCGGCGAAGTCCACGCGGAACGGACCTAGGCGCTCAACATGCGGACCGGCGCGAGGCACGGATAGAGAAGTAGCCAACCTCAGGGGCGCCTAGCTGGGAGGAGCGATCAGGCACCACTTCTTGATGGCCCGCCGAGGCCTCGGGGGCTCCTGCCTCGGGAGCCGCGGGTCGCGTCCTCCCATCGACGACCGCCTCCGGGCGGGCTTCACAAGCTCTGGAGGATGACGCTTTGGGAGCCCCGTGCGGCATCAGCACCACGGCACCAGAGCCTCCAGCCGCAAGCGATGCTTGCCTCCCTGCACCCGCTCCTGGGGCAAGATCGGTGCTGGCGATGGGGAAGGGAGCCACGGCGAAAGGATTCTTACGAGAGGCCCCGCAAGGCCAGCCGGGCGCAACCCCCATTCGTCTAAGTGAGGCATCTGCCTCGCAAACTCAGACCCACCCGAGCAGAGATACAGGAGGCTTCCCCGGTGCCGAATATCGCCCGGCGAGGGGTCGTCGGTCAAGACCTCAAGCACCTTCTTCAGCGTTTCGGGCGCCAGCTCCGTCTGCTAGAGCCTCATGCGGTCCTGGTATCCGGTCAGGGCCCACATTGGTCGAAAGTGGCGCTGGAGAGGAGCAATGTGACACTGGAGGAACTCCTTCACCACCCAGGGCACAGTCACGCGGAGCTCTCTCAACCTCCCCAGTCAGCGCCAAACGAAGGAGAGCCGGGGGCTCGCGAGTCTCTCGTGGTCCCAGCCCGGATTGGGGCCAGCAGGCAGCGTCGGAGGCGAGAGCAGGCGGCCGGGCACTCCGACATCCACTTATAGCCACCGCATCCGGAACCCACTCGTGGAAGGCGGGAGGCCAAAATCGATCCTCGAGGCGGCCGTCTCTGTCATGGCCTAGAAGTGCACGCACCCCGAGCACTTCAAGGGGTCCTTCAGGCACAACAAGAAGAAGTGGCACAGAAGGGCGACGGAAGGAGCAATGCCCACCATGGCTTCGCAAACAAAGGCGGAGACGGCGAGGAGAGTAGTGGATTGATGATCAAGATGCATCATATGGATCTGATAATGGGAGAGCATTGTATTGAAGAAAGCGGAGAAAGGGGGAACCAGGCCAGCCCACAAGGCGTCAACAAAGAATCGAACCTCCGTGACGGTCCTGCCTATGGAGGTGTGGGATGCAGGCCAAGCCATCGTCTTCCCGCACTCGTTGGAGCTGGAGGTGAGCGCGGAGCGGACCTTGCCCAAGGCTTCCAGATGGAGCACCAGCGACCGGCCGACGGCATGCTCGATTGCCAGAGGCGAGCTAGACGAGGGCACGGGCTTATTCCTCTTCTCCTTGCTAGTTGGTGCCATGACAATGGTAGGAGCAGAGCTCAAATCAGATTGGGGGCGGAAACAGAGGCTCGAGGAAGAAAGGGGAACAGGAAGCACGCGGGTAGCAAAGAGGGATTAACTATGTAAAGCTCTATGGCCGCCTAGCCAGCCGGATATTGGGGGAGCATGGGGAAACAGAGACGCCCACGTCCAATTAGGCGCCACACGTCGACCAAGGCCGTGAGCTTTTGGGGCCTGCGTCGCGTCGCACTTGCTCTTTGGCTTCGCTGCTAAGCCAAGTCCGAGCGCGCCTTGGGCCCTGGGGCTACTGTCGGTGTTCTGGGAACGGGGGTCCACAGACTTGCCTGCCTGCGGCCTGCAGCGTGGCTCAGCCGTGGCCCAGTACGGCCCGTCTTCACCAACCCAAGCTCAAGACCCTCGCGAGGGGCCAAGCCTCGCAGGGCGGACGAAACAAGGCCTCCTCAGTGGCGGCCTCACCAGGCAGGCTCGCAAGGAGGCGGAGAGATCAAGGCAAAGGGTACCTCGCGAGGTGCTCGTGATGCAAGCCAGGACGATCAAGACCAGGCGGGCGCCAGCCTGCATAGTGTCTTCGTTTCCTCTTTGGTGCAAAGGGGGCAACCGCAGGCGCGGAGTACCGAGGCATTAGGCAAAGGTTTCCATATCGGTGCAATGAGACCAAGACCAACAGAGCGGCAGGATGGAGCTCACCGTGGAGCCCAAGGCCGCGTCATCGCGAGTCCCTTTGGCAGTCGAAGACCACCTTTAGTCAGGATAGCTTGTACTAGCTATCCCCTTTCGAAATGGCCGTTGTTGGCTCCCTTCCCGCTCAATATTTGGGAAGAGGACCAGGGCCTCTATAAATATGGCTAGCGACCACAGTAGAGGGCATCCCGTCTAGAGCCAACAGAGACGGATCGATTCCTCTCCAAGCACAACCACAAGAACACCCCTCGCGAGGCTGTTCTTCCCTTGTATTGTTCATCATCAGCCCAAGAGGCAATCCACCACACCACACACACTGGATTAGGGTATTACACCACAACGTGGCCCGAACCAGTATAAACCTCGTGTCTCTTGTGTTTTTCTTCATGCTAGCTTAGAATCACGGCGAGGTTGTGGGCGTATTTCGGTAGGGAGAAGATCTTCGCGCACGCCCCAGAGTTCAAACCTTAAGGGTTTTGCCGGAACCCGATATCCGACAGGCCTCAGCCGCCTCATTTTTCCTGCGATCAATGTGTTCCACTTGATAACCTTGAAGTGCCCAACAATAGCGTCAACTTCACGGTGATAAGCCGCCATGAGTGGATCCTTGGAATCCCATTTGCCCTAAACTTGCTGAGCTACCAAGTCTGAGTCGCCAAAACATCTCACACAGCTTAAGTTCATCTCCTTAGCCATCCGAAGACCATGTGGTAAGGATTCATACTCAGCTGCATTGTTAGTACAGGAAAACATCAACCTTAAAACATAACAAAACTTGTCACCTCAGGGGGAAGCTAACACAACTCCAGCCCCTGAGCCCTCCAATTGCCTAGACCCACCAAAGTGAATAGTCAAATATGGGTTATCTGGCTTCTCTTCAGGCATCTGCAGCTCTATCCAGTCATTGATGAAATTCACAAGTCCTTGAGACTTGATGGCCGTGCGAGGCATATACTTTAAACCATGAGGTCCAAGCTCAATGGCCCACTTGGCTACCCGGCCTGTGGCTTCTCTATTTTGGATAATATCCCTTAAGGGAGCAGAACTAACCACAGTGATGGGATGACCCAGAAAATATTGCTTAAGCTTTCGACAAGCCAAGAACACCCCATAAACGAGCTTTTGCCAGTGCTGATACCTCTGCTTGGATTCAATGAGTACTTCACTGATATAGTAAACCGGTAGTTGAACTGGATATTCCTTGCCTGCTTCCTTCCGTTCCACCACAACAGCTACACTGACAGCCCGGGTGTTAGCAGCCACATCTAATAACAACGGCTCCTTATCAATAGGAGCAGCAAGGACTGGCAGCTCAGCTAGCTGTTTCTTCAAAGCTTGAAGCCCGTCATTAGCAGCATCACCACAAAGTTGTCTGTTTTCTTCATCATCTGGTACAATGGTATGGCCTTCTCACCCAACCGGCTTATGAACTGGCTTAAGGCAGCAATATGACCCACCAAACGTTGAACATCATTGATACATGCTGGCTTTGCCAAGGAGGTAATGGCCTTGATCTTCTTCGGGTTAGCCTAAATGCCTTTGATAGAAACCAGAAAACCCAAAAGCTTGCCTGCTGGCACACCAAAAACGCACTTGGCTGGGTTAAGCATCATCTTGTAGACCCGGAGATTGTCGAAAGTTTCCTTCAAATCATCTATCAGAGTGTCCTTCTCTCTGGATTTCACCACAATATCATCCACATAAGCATGAACATTATGCCCAATCTGACTGTGAAGACAATTCCGCACACATAGCTGGTAAGTCGCCTGGGCACTCTTGAGCCCAAAATGCATAAACACATAGCAGAAGGCTCCAAAGGAAGTGACAAAAGTTGTCTTCTCCTGGTCCTTAACTGCCATCTTGATCTGATGATAACCAGAATAAGCATCCAGAAAAATCAAATGCTCACAACCCGCCGTAGCATCAATGATTTGATCAATACAAGGGAGAGAAAAAATATCTGGGGGCAGGCCTTGTTTAAATCCGTGTAGTCCACACACATATGGCAAGAGTCGTTCTTCTTAAGCACAAGCACCGGATTAGCCAACCATTCAGGATGAAAGACTTCAACAATGAACCCATCCGCCAAGAGCCGAGCCACTTCTTCACCAATGGTCTTACACCTTTCCTCATTGAAGCGACGAAGGAATTGCTTGACCGGCTTAAACTTTGGATCAATATTAAGAGTGTGCTCAGCGAGTTCCCTCGGTACACCCGGCAGGCAGAAGGTTTCCATGCAAAGATGTCTCGGTTCTCACGGGTGAACTCAATGAGCGGACTTTCCTATTTAGGATCCAGGTTAGCACTGATACTGAACTGCTTGGATGAATCGCCAGGAACAAAGTAAACTAGCTTGGTGTCATCAGCCGACTTAAACTTCAACACCGGATCATGCTCTGTGTTGGCATTTCCAATGATGTCATATCAGCCGGATCAACATTATGTTTATAAAACTTCAACTCCTCTATTGCACAGACAGACTCAGCATAAGCAGCGTCACCTTCTTCACATTACAAAGATATTTTCCGACTTCCATGCACTGTGATGGTCCCCTTGTAACCGGGCATCTTAAGCTGCAGATAAACATAGCAAGGTCGTGCCATGAATATGGCATAAGCCGGCCGTCCAAACAGAGTGTGGTACGTGCTTCTGATCTTAACCACTTCAAAGGTTAACTTCTCAACCCTCGAATCATGCTCATCTCCAAAGGCCACTTCCAGCTCAATCTTACCTACAGGGTACACCGACTTACGAGGAACCACTCCATGGAAAATAGTATTGATGGCTTAAGATTTTTATCAGTCAACCCCATGTGACGGAAAGTATCATAATAAATGATATTAATGCTGCTACCCCCATCCATGAGTACCTTAGTGAATTTGTATCCACCAACTTGAAGCGCCACCACAAAATTCAAGTGACCTGGATTATCAACCCGGGGCGGGTGATCCTCTCGGCTCCACATAATAGGTTTCTCAGACCATCGCAAGTAATGGGGAACAGCCGGATCAACGGCGTTCACAGCCCTCTTGTGGAGCTTATGGTCCTGCTTGCATAGACTTGTAGTGAAGACGTGGTACTGCCCGCTATTCAACTGCTTCGGATGACTTTGATATCCACACTGCTGCTGCTGCTGACCCCCTTGACCGGATTGTTGATTGTAATCTCCCTGATTACCTTGATTGTAACCATCCTGATTAGCTTGATGGTGTTGGTGACCCTGGAAGCCGGAATTAGAACCGCCACCTCCATAACCCGGGCCATGAGAACCGCCGCCACCAGAACCTGAGCCGCCGCCCGACCCCTAATTGTTCTGAAAAAATCAGAATTTTTGAGCTCCCTCATAATTTGGCAATCTTCCCAAAGGTGAGTGGATGGCCGTTCCTTCGTGCCATGTTTTGGGCAGGGCTGATTCAGCAAGCGCTCAAGATTGACACCTTATCCACCTGTCTGAGGAGGTGGCTTCCCCTTACGACGCTGACCATTATTCTCCGTACTAGTATTGGCCACAAAATCTGAATTACTATTGGCCTTGCGCTTATCGTTGCCCCACGGACTCACCGGGTTATGCTGCTGGCCCTTGGTGTTGCCAATCTTCTTTCCCTTTCCTGGCTTATCATCATCAGACTCGGGGTCCTTGGTACTATCAGAGTCGGCATATTTAACTAGAGCCGCTATCAGCTGCCCCATATCATTGCAATCGCGCTTGAGCCGCCCTAGCTTCTGCTTGAGAGGCAAAAAACGGCAATTCTTCTCCAACATTAAAACTGCCGAGCCGGCATTGATGTTATCCGATGAGTGCGGGATAGCCTTGACCCGGTGGACCCAATGGGTCGTTGACTCGCCCTCTTCTTGGGCGCATGCATCCAAATCCACAATCGCCATTGGATGTTTGCATGTATCTTTGTTGTTCTGAATAAACCGGGTTTCTAGTTCATCCCATGACCCGATGGAATTGGCCGACAGCCCTTTTAACCAAGTAAGGGTCGTCCCATCCAGCATCATGGTGAAGTATTTGGCACACGCAGCATCGCTGACCTCCAACAGATCCATGGCCATCTTATAACTCTCAGTCCATGCCTCGGGGGGTAAGTCGGCTGTGTAATTGGTCACCTTACGAGGTCCTTTGAAATCCCTAGGCAAACGCTCATTATGCAGAGCCGACACTACACAAGGTATACCTGTGGTTCTAGAGGCCACACCTGCCTCCACCGAAACCGTCGGATAAACCGGAAGATGGTGGTGAGCCGCCTGCTCATCTTCACGGCGTGCCCTGCATGATCGGCCAAACCATGTGCACGACCACGCGGCGGGTCATGCCCACGCGGCTGGCTACGGTGCTCGTCATTGCTTGAAACGGCCGGTGCCTCCATGTGTTAGCTATAACTCCGGCTTGGGCGAGGGGTCGAGTGAACCCTATCTCAATTATAAGAATACGCCTCCTGCTATACCAATGTTGTTTGAAGAAGTTCACTAGCTCTCCGTGTTTCAATAGCCGCTGGAGAATCGCCATCCACTCGGAGAGCCGCCAATCGTGTTGCCGCAACAATCATATTATCCAAAGGGTTGGAATAATGACCCGGTGGTGTCGGCACATGCTGAGGCGGAGTATTATTCAAACGAGGTGGCTCCGTCGTGCGTGGTTGAGCTGGCGCTCCAGCCCCAGGCGCTTCAACCCGGTTTACCTCCTGCTGGTTACTGGTCCCTACTCCAAGCGTACCAAAGAGATTCCTCGCCTTGTAAACCGATGGCAGACGACTCCGGTGCCTTCTTCTCATGATTTCATTTGAAGCGATTTGATCCAACAAGAGCCGGAAGGAACTAGCCTAGATCTGTTGTGCCTGAGCATCCAGAGCAGTTCGCTCCACTGTCATCCTAACATCCTCTGCCGCCAGGTCTTCCTTGGCTTGTGCTACCTCGTCACGCAGTTTTGCAATTTCCGCATTGTGCTGGGCTTGATTCGCCGGGCTAACCTCTGCTATTAATAAGGCTTTCAGCTTATCCAGCAAATCCGTCAAAACCTGAGCCGGCGGGCGCCCAGGGCCTCCTGCCCCGGCAGCCATCGCCGCCGCTGACCCGGAGATCATTGCTACCGCAGTTGAAGAATTCTGCCCAGTCTGTGTACCGGCCATGAAGAGTGCGACCCTGTTCAGCGGCTCATAGGGGTCCGGAACACTATCGCCATCGGAATAGCCCCCAAGCCTAATGTCTTGCAGTTGATACAATGAAGTAGTCTCTACCATGGACGACTCATCGTCAGAGTAGACGGTCGTCTCACTGCCAGACATAGATGCTTCATCAAGTTCCACCCCATGGATGAATCCCACAAAGGCACATTCCACGATGGGCTGAGCTCGGGCGGGTCTTGCACACTGAGCCGTCTCGATGGTGTCGGTGCAGGTGTCCGGCTTAGGGCCCGGCTCGCCGATCTTGCCGATGAAGTCGTGAATTCCGCCGAAGGGGACCCGGTACCCATACTCAATTGAGCCGGCCTCGGGGCCCCAGCCTGCATCGTCGATGTAGAGCTTGCCGCGACGACTCTTGGTCATTCGCCCCACAGCATATCCCTTGATACCTTCGAAGCTACCCTTTAAGAACTCGAAACCACCGTGCGCTGGCCCCATGGTGGGCGCCAACTATTGTGGAATAGTCACGGCAGATGTCCTAGTGTGAGGACTTAGTCGTGGAGCCATCGCAACTAGGTTAGCTTAAAGGGGTTAAACGGGACAAAGGACATAGGAGTTTATACTGGTTCGGCCCCTTGCGGAGACGGTAAAGGACTAATCCAGTTTGATGTGGTATTGCTTATGTATCGATTACGAGGGAGCGAATACACTTGACCTAGCTTTTGATCTGTTGTTTTCTTGCCCTGAACCGCCGCCGGGGCGTCCCTTTATATACACAGGTTGACACCCACCGGATCACGGAGTCCCGACCGGCTCATAGACAACGTGTCCGGCTCGGTGACTAACTATACATGCCTTACAATACAAGTCTTACACATATGGCGGTTTACTCCTACGTGCCTTAGGTCGCCCTTGGGCCTTGGGCCCTTGCCTGTGAAGCGCCATCTTAAATATCCTCATGGGCTTCACATCATGAATCGCCATAGGTATAACCCGGCCCCTCCTGGGCGGGTCATACCTAATAGTTATATCCCCAACACACCCAGTGGAAGTCCCATGCTCAGTTGTTGGATTCAGGGCTCCGCGGACCCAAGAAAAGGTTTGAACTCTAGGGCGTCTGCAAAGAACTCAACCCCTTCAGCCAACCAGTTCATTAGCCCAACGACCTAGCTCGATAGACAGGGAATAGATGGACACGGCAGTTTACCCAGGTTCCATCCACCTTGTGGTGTAAAATCCTACTCCTTCTTTGTGGTGGATTTGCCTCACAAGGGGCTGAGGATGAACTAGTACAAGGGAAGAACAACCTCGCGAGCTCTGCTCTGGTGTGGGTGTGAGCTGAAGGAATTCGACCCCTTGCTATGGTGGTGGCTAACCTATACTTATAGTGGCCTTGGTCCTCTTACCCCAAAATGTAGGTGGTAAGGGATCCCACAATGGCCAATTCGAACAGTGACAAGTAGTACATCTTATCCTGACAAAACTTGGTCTTCTCCTGCAAAGTTCCTGGTCGTGACGCTGCGGTGGGCTCAACGATGACATCCATCATGCCGTCCTGGCGGTCTTGGTCGTGTTGCACAGGAATGGAAACCTTTGGCAAATTCCTTGGGACTCCGTGCCTGCACTTGCCTCCTTAGCACCAAATAGGAAGCCTACTTGTCGGTGTACAAAATTATGGGTACTTATGTACCCCTTACTAGTGCATTTGGGAAGTCACAGCCACACCTACGGCAGGCCCTGGAGAGGAAGAGGAAGGCAAAACCCTAAGACTACCAAGACATATACTCGAAACACAAGGAGAAAAGGTCAAGCTAGATCACCCCCAGCAAGGGCCTTGCCGGGGCAATCCGCGCAGCACCAGCAAGTCCATCACCCTTGGGGCTGAGAGCTCTAACACCATCGACAACATCAAGACCAAAATCTCGAGAGCGCATGCCTGATAGCATGGAGCTCCTCATAAATATTGACGGCCCACAGATCCACGTGGGACCAGAAGACGAAGACCCCCAGCAAGAACCTTGCCGGGGACGACTCTAAGGCCCCCGGCAAGCCTTGTCGGGGACGATCGCTGGGCCGCTGCCAGACCCGCGCCCAGCAAGGTTTGGCCACCTCACCACCACTCTAGTATGATGATTGGTGTGCCAACTAAGCAGGCGCCGGCGTGGCGGCATGCAGATCTTCGTGGAAGATTTACCATTGTGCCAACACATCAGCTAGTTAGCCAGCGTGGCACTGCATGCCTTGTTAGCCTGGACGCATGTCAGAGCGAGGAGGAGCGGTGAAGGACGGGATGGCTTCTGTTGCCATCCCCGATAAAGTAAGAGGACACACAGGCAACGCATTAAATGTGTTTGTCCTACGTTGCTGAGCGATAAGCTCGTACAACTGTAGCTTGCCACCTCTTGTGTGCCACTGTGGCAACCCCTTTGCATATAAAAGGATGCCCAAGGCATACAGAGAGAGGATTCGAACTTTTGGACAAGGCACGCACCGTAGATTGTTCAAAAGCTCAAGAACACATATATCAAGACAAGCAGGACTAGGGTATTGCGTATCTTTGCGGCTGAACCTAGGTAAATCCTCTATGTGCTAACGGCTCGACCTGCTATTCGTGCAACTAATCCCCCGCCAAACGTAGAAAGGATCCTTGTGACCCCATAGGTGTTAGTTTTCCCCCGACATCTTTGGAGCACCAGGTAGGGGGAGTTACTTGTGAGAATCCGGTCTGTTAGTTAGTACATTAGCTTCTTCACCGCCATGGTGCCGAAGAAGAAGACGGTCATAGCAATTGGCCCGTCCGGGGCTGCTCCACCTGCACCGGCGCGGACGAGCGACGTGCCAGGCACGAGTGGTTGAGGAGATCGAGACCATCCACTAATCTAAATATAAGAAGTCAGGTAGTCGGCGTCCTCCATAGTGGCGACGACGGTCGGTACGCCGCCATGCCCAAGGATGGAGCCGCGCTACATGCGGGTGGTGCGGGGGCCTCCAAGGTCAGGAAGTTGACCCTGCCAACGCACGCGCCACGGTCCTTTCAACTCGTGCGCGACGAACAGCACCGCAATGTTGAAGACCCCGGGCGTCGCCGCGGCAAAAGCCCTCAGCATCACTCTCAAGACACGCAGGGCCGACATGCATGCCGTGATGTTGGCGAAAAGAGCACGCGGCCGCGGAATCGTGATGGGACTCCTTCTAACATAGTTATAAGTCTGAGTTCCTCCCATTCCTCGTGCTTGTCGCTGCCACCCACGCGAGCAAAAGCGTTGTCGCGAGCACAGCTAGTCCTCGACTTTCCTCCTGCCTTGGAGAAGCAAGAAGTGTGGAGGGTTGCCATCCAAAGCCTAATTGGCCATGCCAACAGGGACAACCACCGGGGAGCAAGTCCCTCCCGGCGCCGGAATGATGAGCCGACGTGTGTAGACAGTGGAAGGGTTGAGGGCGCCGTGACCATGGTGCACTCCCCTCCACCATGGCCGGCCCGTCGGGGTGACGCTCGGGACAATGTGTCCACGGCGTCGTCAGACCCACGGACGCGTCGTGACCAATGTCAAGTTGTTCGAGAGCGCCTCAAGGAGGACGCCCGAACTACTATCAAGCAGCGACGGGAGGCACGTCACCAGTCTGATAGGCGTGCTGGGCGTACTACGTACAAGCCTGCACCGGGGGACGCTGGCGACTTGCCCTATGCAATAACTTGTCCAGCGTTCACCCATGAGCTGCGGCAGTTCCAGTGGCCCAACACCCACGTGTTCAAACCGGAGGTCCCGAAGAAGTACGATAGCAAAACTCATCCATCTAAGTTCCTGAGAGTTTCCACCATTGCTATGCAAGCTGCCGGGGAACGAGACGACAAGGTACTCGCCAACTATTTCCCGTTGGCACTCAAACCCAACATTAGGTCATGGTTGAATCATTTGCCGATAGACTCCAACTCTTTTTGGTCCGATCTGTGCCACGAGTTTGTTGGTGCCTTCATTGGCGGCCATGTAGCTCCTGGACAGGCAAGTGATTTGCATGTGATCCCTCAAAGGGACGGTGAATCCTTGCGCAAGTACATACAGAGATTCAATTGTGTGCAGTACAACATCCCCATGTTCATCCTGCCATTGTCATCAGCGCGTTCCATCAGAATGTGCACAATCGAAATATGCGTGAAGATTTGGCCATGAACAAGGTTGCAGATGTTGCCGAGTTGTTCTGGCCGACAGAAGTGCCCGAGCTGAGGAAGGAAGGAAGTACCCCGGCGAAGATGCCAACATGGGAAGTGACTCTAAAGACGAAGACGTCGTCGCCCCAGTAAAGAAGGGCCGGTGGCATAACAAGAAACACAAGGGCAAGACCGTGCTTGCCGTCGAGGAATTCGGCAACCCCAACACCGCCAAGAAAGCCAAGGTTGATGACCCCGACAAGGAGGTTGCCGGGTGCAACTCCTGCCGGGCCTTGGTGGCTGCCGGCAAGTCAGAGGGCTCTGACAAGCAGTACTACAAGGTTCACCGTACCAAGGGCCACGACCTCCAGAACTGCCACCAAGTGGAGCTGCTAATGGAGAAGCAAGGGGCTGAGTATGAGAGACGAGACAAGGAGAAGGGACAAGGAGGCGCCAAAGGATCTGGCAAGAAGCGCAGAGGTCAAGGAGGACGCGGCGACAAGGAGAAGCAACAAGAGAGGCCTACCCGAGGCCGCGACAAGAAAGAGGAGGATGCTGATCATGATGATGATGATGACGAATCCACCGAGCATGAGTTTCAGAAGGCAACAGAAGTCATGTGCGTTGACGGAGGCGCCTCGTTGCATTCTTCCCACCGCCAACTGAAATAGTGCACACGTGAGATTAATGCAACAGAACCGATGGTCGACGCCAAGAAGCCGCTAAGGTGGTCCCACACACCTATCATTTTCGACGCCGAGGATCACCCTGATCGCACAACTGTGGTCGGGTGTTTGCCATTGTTGGTATCCCCGATAATATGCAACCTCAAGGTGACGAAGATGTTAGTTGACGACTGTGGGGCCAGCCTTAACTTGATCTCACCCAACGTGATCAAGAGGCTGCAGATCCCTGATGAAGATCTCGAGGAGATGGGTACGTTCCAAGGGATCAATCCAGGGAGGAGTCAACCCAAGGGAAAGGTCACGCTACCAGTTACGTTTGGCGGTGACCTCAACTACAGTACAAAGAGAATCATTTTCGATGTTGCCGAGATCCCGTTGCCATATAACGGGATCCTTGGCCGCCCAGTACTGGCCAAGTTCATGGCGGCGGTGCACTACGCATATAACAAGCTGAAGATGCCTGTCCCGATGAGTATCATCACCGTCAGCTGTGATAAGTAGGACATGCTCATCTGCGCCGATCAACTCTATCGAGAGGCGGTGGAAGCATCTCACACCAAGGCACCTGCTCCCGCCGCCGAGAAGAAGTCCAGCAAGGCCTCGGCCGCCGGCAAGACTCCTGGCTCCGGCAAGGTTTCCTGTACTCACTCCAGAAAACGCACCTCTTCGGAGTGTTATCTTCCCGCTGAGGACATACCAGAGAGCTCTACCGGCAAGAGCAAGAAGTCTAAGGAGGCCCTGCTGGAAACCAAGAAGGTGTCCGTCAAGGAGGATGGCACGGGTTGAGATTTTACCATAAGCTCCACCCTCAACAGCAAATAGGAAAGCAAGCTCATCGCCTTCCTGCGGGCGAATGTCGATGTGTTTGCATGGCAAGCATCCGACATCCCCGGCGTTCCCAGGGAGGTGATTGAGCACCATCTTATTGTCTATCCCCATGCATGGCCCGTCAAGCAGAAGGTCAGAAAGCAAACTTTGGAATGATAAGAGTTCATCGTCGAAGAGATCAGGAAGCTGGAGGCAGCAGGCTTGGCCAAGGAGTACTCCACCCGACGTGGTTGGCCAATTCGGACCTAGTTCGTATGGTGAATGGGAAGTGGAGGCTATGTATCTACTATACTGATATCAATAAAGCCTCTCCAAAGGATCCCTTCCCATTGCCATGTATCGACCAGATAGTGGACTCCGCTGCTGGGTGTGACTTGCTGTCGTTCCTCGACGCTTACTCAAGATATCATCAAATATTCATGACGAAGGAAGATGAAGAAAAGATCACGTTCATCAACCCATGTGGTACGTACTTTTTGTACGGATGCCTTTCGGGTTGAAGAGCGCTGGTTTGACGTTTGCCCGAGCAATCCAGATTGGTTTTGAGCCCCAACTCCATAGAAACATGGAAGCATACATGGATGATATAGTGGTCAAAACTAAGGACAAAGCTACGCACGTGCAAGACCTGGAAGAAACCTTTGTGAATTTGCGCAAGATCAAGCTCAAGCTCAACCCATAGAAGTGTGTGTTTGGCATCCCATCCGGCAAAATTCTTGGGTTCTTTGTGTCTCAACGTGTAATCGAAGCCAATCCTGACAAGATCAAAGCCATGGAGCAGATTGAGGCGCCCAGGCGAGTCAAGGACGTCCGTAGGCTTGCCAGCTGTTTCCCGCCCTGAGTAAGTTTATCTCTAAGTCTGCTGAGCGTGCCCTCCCCTTTTTCAAAATCTTGAAAAAGGTGGGTCCAATGAAATGGACTCCGAAGGCGGAGGCAGCGCTGCAAGATTTAAAGAGGTACCTCTCCTCTACACCAATACTGGTTGCACCCAAACCACAAGAGCCGTTGTTGTTGTACTTGGCGGCAATGAATCAAGTGGTAAGTGCTGCACTAGTGGCAAAGAGGGAGGTTGAGGGAGAGGCAACAACAGCGACCAGGCCATCGGATGAGGAACCAGAGCCGGCAAGTCCGATGCCAGCAAGACTGAACCCCCAGCAGGGCCCGGTTCCAACAAGACACGGCCTGCGCAAGTGAATGAGGCAACACAGAAGAAGAAGGTGGTGCAACACCCAATCTATTTTGCCAGCTCCCTCTTGCAGGAGGCTAGACCAAGGTATTCTGGCATGCAGAAATTGCTTTTCGGCCTTCTTATGGCCTTGAGAAAGCTGCACCACTACTTTTAAGCACACGAGATCACCGTCGTCACTCGCCTCCCATTACAATGAATTTTGCACAACCCAGACGCAACTAGGAAGATTGTGGAGTGGGCATTGGAGCTGTTGAGCTTTGGGCTTAGATTTGAAAGTACTTCGACAATCAAGAGCAGGGCTTTGGCAGAGTTCATAGCAGAATGGACGTCCACGGCCGACGAAGAAGTTCAGGTGACCACCCTTCCCGGCAAAGAGGCAAGTAGTCATTGGATTATGTACTTTGATGGGGCTTTCTCATTACAAGGTGCTGGTGCCGGCGTGCTGCTCGTCGCGCACACCGGAGAATGCCTCAAGTACATGGTCCAGATGTACTTTCCCCGGGAGAGGTCGACAAACAACACCGCAAAATACGATGGGCTGCTTGCCGGTCTCAGGATCGCGGCAGACCTCGGAATTAGGGGGCTTATTGTCAGAGGAGATTAACAACTTGTCGTCAAGCAAGTCAACAAGGATTATCAGAGCGCACTGATGGAGGGTTACGTGGATGAAGTGAGGAGGTTGGAAGAGTGCTTTGACGGTCTGCAAGTAGAGCATGTTCCTCGAGCAGAGAACGGCATTGCCGATGACTTGTCAAAGCGCGCTGCCCTTAAGCTACCTGTGGAACCAGGTAACTTTGTGCTTAGATTATCTCTGCCATCCTTCGAGCCATCAGCAGAGAAGAACAAGCGAAGGAAGGTGGGGCCCGGCAAATACTTTCCCGCAGAGCTCCCAGAAGCCACCGGCAAGGAAGTTGCCGGGTACCCCGAGCTTTCTGGGGAGCAGCAGCCTCCGCCAGAGCCCCAAGCCCTTGCCTTAGAGATAGCCGCCCCCTCAGCATATCACATGCCTTTGGTTCTCACCGTCGAGCCTCAGGCTCCAGCATGGGCACAACATACAGTCTGTTTCCTCCAGACAGGGGAGCTCCCTGAGGAGCAGGAAGAAGCAGAGAAAGTAGCCCGTCGGTCTAGCATGTACCAGTTTGTGGATGATGTCCTTTACGGAATGAGGCCGAACGGCGTGAAATTGAAGTATGTTCCTCAGGAGTACGGGCTGGGGCTGTTGGTAGAGATACATGAAGGCATATGTGGATCCCACGTAGGGTCAAGAGCCCTTGCCGGCAAAGCACTACGGCAAGGTTTCTTCTGGCCCACTGCCCTCCAGGATGTAACAGCACTAGTAACTAGGTGTGAAGCGTGCCAGTTTCATTCAAAGAAGCTTCATCCACCAGCTCAAGCCCTTCAATAAAACCCTCTCTCCTGGCCAGTTTCTGTCTGGGGGCTCGACATACTGGGCCCCTTTCCCGGTGCTGTCGGGGGCTTTGAGTACTTGTACGTCGCGGTTGACAAGTTCACAAAGTGGCCGGATGTGGAGCCAGTGAGAAAGGTGACCATGCAGTCGGTCGTCAAGTTCTTCAAGGGACTCGTTTGCCGTTTTGGTGTGCCAAACAGGGTCATCATCGACAACGGCACACAGTTCACGAGCCGCACCTTCATGCAGTATATCCAAGACCTTGGCAGCAAAGTTTTCTTTGCTTATGTTGCTCATCCAAGAAGCAATGGCCAAGCAGAAAGGGAAAATCCTGAAGTGTTGTGAGGCCTCAAAACAAGAACTTTCGACAAGCTCCGCAAGTGTGGAAGACGCTGGATTGATGAATTGCCTACGGTTCTTTGGTCAATCAGAACGACAACAAATCGAGCTACCTGCCAGACACACTTTGCCCTAGTATACAGGGCAGAAGCAGTTCTCCCCACGGAACTCATATACGGGTTACCTCGAGTGCTTGCTTATGATGAGCTTGAGCAAGAGCAGTTGCGCCAAGATGATGCAACGCTCCTTGAGGAAGATTGTCTTTGAGCTGTTGTGTGAGCCGCTCGCTACTAGCAAGCCTTGCGCCGCTATCATAGCCGCAAGGTTCACACCCGAAGCCTTGAGGAAGGCGACCTTGTTCTTTGGTGCGTTAAGTCCGCCAAGAATTCAAACAAGTTGACGCCAAAGTGGGAAGGCCCGTATCGGGTAATACGGGTCACCAGGCCCGGCGCAGTCCGCCTCGAGGCCGAAGATGGAATTCCGATGAGCAACTCCTGGAATATCGAACATCTTCGCAAGTTTTACCCATAGGACGCGGTTGCCGAAAGCTAGCCATGCCGGCAAGGCATGTAACCCTACGTACAGAGCCAGGGCACAGATCATGTGCGCAGCCAGATACCTTTTAGCATGTACAGTTTCATGCTAGTTTCCATATATATATATATATATATATATATATATAGGACAACACTATTCTAATCCCAGGATTAGAATAGTTATTTGGATCACAGCGCCCTATAAGAAGCGCACGGAGGCCTAAACAGAGAAAATCACACTGACCCAACTTGCCCACAACGCACCTCCCGAACGGCCCATTACAAAATCCACGACCTTCTCTCCCCCACCTCGACGAAAACAGATCACGCGGTCATGACCGATCTTCCTCCCACTGTCGCGTCCAGCCTCCCACCTGCCGCCGCCCCGCCCAGCCTCCCACCCGCCGCTGCGCCCACTCCCCCCCAGCGAACTGCCCCCGCCGCCGAACCTCCGCCGGCCACCGCATCCGAAGACCCCGCGCCACCCCATCCCCAACCTCCCCAGTAGCCTGCGCGCCGCCTTCCGCGCTACCGGGGCACCTCCTTCGCCATGGCCGGCGAGCCTCCTCCCGCCGCCACCCTCGGATCCAGCCACCATAGGGCCGCAGAACCGCATGCTGTTCGCCGGGCCCTGGAACTCCATGCGCCGCTACAGGGCCCTGTAACCCGAGCGCTGCCACCTCCGGGGTCTTGGCTCGCCTGCTCCATCACCGCTGGGATCTTGGCTTCCACATACGCCGCCGAACCACACGTCGTCGCTGACCGCATCACACCGTCGCCTGCGCTTCCCCTCTTCCCCGAGCTCGCCCTGCCCCTGACCCACACCTACCAGATTGCGGAGCTCATGCCACAGCATCTCCCCTCCCTCAAGTTCGTGCGTCACAACGCAAGCTCCTTCCCCACCGCCGGCCAACTGTAGCCGCTGTCGGGCGTGGACTGCAGCAACGGCGAATCTGACCTTCCCTGGCATCACCTTTCTTCCTTCTCTCATGTTCATTTTCTTTGGCTATTTATTGAGCAGCGCCGCCCATTGCGCCATGGTCCTTGTTTTACTTCCCTTCGGAATAATGTGTGCATCTGAATTTTCTTGTTGGGTTCCGAAAGCAAGTGGCATGCACTGCTTTTAGTCGGGTCAGGGCCTCCGCTGCTGCTATCCTCCCCATGATCCATGTCACCTGCTTGTGTGTGCCTGTCAATGAAGGAAAAACAGACATGGGCAAGGTTATATCTACAGGCAAAAGTTCAGAAAGAAGATGGAGCGCGGTTGAACTTCTTCTAGCATTTTTAATTCTTAGTACAAAAAAGACATCTCAGAAAGAAGAAGAAATCGCAGGCTACTCGTCTTGTTTGATGTTCAAGTGTAAAGTTATTTTGTGCCTTTTTTTGCTCTTCGTTCTACTCAAAAGCTTGTGTCATCAAAAATCCTACACTCTGTCGCTCAGCAGGTCATGGCCTCCTTTGGATGAAGGTCACGGCCTCCTCTAGATGCCTGTCGTGGTGTCCATGTCGTCACTGCTCCAGCGTATCACGCTTCCATACATGGTGGCGTCTTGGACTGGAGTAATACGGAACGAGGCAGCGTGTGCACTGGCTAAGAGCTACCGACCATCGCGTGCGCCTCAAAACAAACTTCCTGTAGCATGCGTATGAGTTTACCCAAAGTGATTTTTGTCAACATGTTCTTGGGGATGCAGACCTAAAGAATCAACTTGCTCGTTGGTCGAAACTAATATTAATCACATTAGATTGTAGTTGTTACGTGTGGCATTGTTGCTTCTTTGGATTTGTTGTGGCAAGGAAGAAAAGGAAGATGGGGAAAGGACGTGTGGTGGTGAGTGGATAGGAAATGTGTGAAGAAGAAAAAACATAGCATTTCGATTGGCCATTTATTTTTATCCATTTGGGTGAAAAATGTTGTCCCCCATATGTTAGTTAAGTTTATAATAAATGAATTTATTTATTTTAGTTTTTTGAATTTATTTATTTTAGTTTCCAACGTACAGTACAAATAGTTTTTCTTGCAGAGAGTTCAATAATTCTAGAGCAATTAGAAAGAAGGTCAAACACACTTACATCGGAAGGCCATGTTTACTTCAAAAGTTTCAAAGAGTAAACATATTTTCAACGTCCAGCTTAGTTAAAAATCTGAATTTATTTAGGAAAGATGATTGTGCTCTTTTCCGTGTTTGCTCATATGACTAGTTTGAAAATTTGAAATAACCGAGCAGGTCAAAAAACCTAGAAGTTCAAATTTGCAAACCTAGAATATTATTTTCTTATTTAAAACCATATTTTTCTAAGAAGTTCAGAGTAAAAAATAGAGAAGGTTGAAGGTTAAAAAAACTTAGATGTTTTCTCATTACTAAATAATAAAATGAAGAACTTCAAATTAAAAAAAGGAAAAACTAAAAATAAATTTAAAAGAATTTTCTCATTTTTTTTAAAAACTCCAATTTTCACATTTTTAAAAATACGCAAAGAAAGTTCTAATAAAGTAAGAGTGGTTCAATGTCTATAAAAAGCTCAAACTTTTTTCACATTATTAAAAAGCAAGCACCAAGAAGTTCAAAATTTTAAAACAAACAAGTTCAAAACACTCGATTTTCCTCGTTACTAAAGAATAAAACTAAGAAGTTCAAATTAAAATAACAGAGAAGTTCAATGTTTATAAAAAACCTCAGATTCTCGCTCTAAAAGAATAAAACTAATAAGTTCAAATTAATATAAGGGAACAACAACAAAAATTAAAAAGATTTTGCCCGTTTTAAAAAAATCAAATTTTCCCTGATACTAAATATTAAACCAAGAAGTTTGATCTTAAAAAACAGAGTAATTCAATCTACATTAAAAATTCAGTTTTTCTTGTTACTAAAGAATAAAATGAGGAAGTCCATATTAAAAAGATGGAGAAGTTCGATGATTATAAAAACTCAGATTTTCCACGTTATTAAAGAATGGAAACAAGAAGTTCAAAAATAAAAAACAAG
>NC_057801.1:294715136-294734448 GCF_018294505.1 Triticum aestivum
AAGAAGTTCAACTTTTAAAAAATAGAGCGCTTCAAAATTTCATAAAAAAGATTAAGAAATAAACCATGAAGTCCATATTAAAAAGATGGAGAAGTTCGATGATTATAGAAAACTCAGATTTTCCTTGTTATTAAAGAATGGAAACAAGAAGTTCAACTATTAAAAATAGAGCGCTTCAAAATTCATAAAAAAAAGATTAAGAAAAATCAGATTAAAATTCATAAAAAAGCTCAAATATTTTCACGTAACCGAGAGAGGTTCAGGTTGATAACTGCCATAAGTTCATGTACTACACGGTGTGTATTTTGTATTAAAAATGAAAAAAAAAGTAAAGGCTAAAAGTATTGTTCTTATAAGTTCAAGTCCTTCGTCGAAGAAAGTTAAAAAATTATTGTGAGAGAGATTTGTACAAAAAGAATATCATTTGTGTAACACTCATGATGGATGAGAAAATTACAAACGAAAGTATGTCACAGAAGTTCAACTGAAAACGTCAGGAAGTTCAACTACTACAGTGGATGAATTTCAAATGAAAAACTTTTAAAATCATCCCGAGTATGAAAAAACGATCAACATGAGAAAGTTGCATGTTTACAACAGCTTTCCACTAGTATATCACTTGCTCAATCCCGGTGAGTGGATGGAGAGCTACGAGCAAAAAAATCACGTGAAAACAGAGTGAAGTTCAGGTACACGTGCCGAGAAGTTCAGGTTCTTCACGCGGTGCATTTTCGAAGAATCTATTTCGCGATAATGGCAGGACGAATGATCCTGCCATTTTCAAAATTACTTGAAAACCCCCAGGAACCAGAGAAAACCATCAACATAAAAAAGTTTTGCATTTTCCGTAGCTTTTCAGTGGTATTTTATTTGCCCCATTCCGACAAAGTTTGTAGAAATTACAACGAAAATACGTTTTTAGCCATTTTCAAAACTGACTTAAAACCATAAAGAATTGGGAGAAACAATATAAAACAGAAAGTTTCTCCTTTGTTCAAGGTTTTCAACGCCATATCATTTGCTGCGTTTGGACGCACGGTTAAAAAATTAGCTCGAAAATACGAACTCGGTGGAACTTGTACCGTTTTCTAAATCACTTTTAAACCGTTCAAAAATAGAAAAAAAATCTACATGAAAAAGTAGCGCATTTTCATAAGCTTTCCAACGCCATATCATGTGCCTAAATTGGTTTAGCCGTTTAGAAATGACATCGAAAATACGAACTCGGCTGTTCGGTTTATGAAATTTTATGATTTTCTAAATTACTCTTTAACCGTAGGGAATTAGAGAAAACTTTCAACATGTGGAAGGAGCGGTTTTGAAGCAGCTTTCCAAATCCATATTACTTGCCTCATTCCGATAAACGGTTTAGAAATGCGATCGAAATTACGATTCACATTTTTTGTGTGAAGAAAAAACGGTTTTCAAAACTGCTCTTAAACCGCTTACATTTTGCGAAAAATTTAACTTGGGTCATGATACTCGTGTCCATATCTTTCCAACGGTATATAGCAAGCCCTATTTGGGCAATGTTGCGGGAAGTTCAACCTAGCATAGGGGGAAGTTCAGGTCGAACAACTCAGGCAGTAAAATCGCAAAAAACGCGAGTTCTTCACGACCCGAGTGCAAAATCCGCCTATGAGCGAGATTCCTATCTAAAACGAGTATTTAGTTGCTAAAAATCGTTTGAAGATTACACTTACATCGCATGGAACACGACTAACCAGAAAAACTCGTGGTAAAAGGCACGGTTGCGAAGATAGCCCGAACGTCGGGTTCGTACAGAGAGAAGTTCAGGCGCGCGTACAAACAAAAATGCGTCACAGAAGTTCAAAGTGAAAATAGCATGAAGTTCAACTACTATGCTAAATGAATTTCATATGAAAAACTTCTAAAATTGTTGCGAGTATGAAAAAATGATCAACACGGGAAAGTTGCGTGTTTACAGCAGCTTTCCATCGGTATATCACTTGCTAGATTCCAGTGAGTGGATGGAGAGCTAGGAGCAGTGGATAGAGATATACGAGAAAAAAAAGCACGTGAAAAATAGAGTGAAGTTCAAGTACACGTGTCGAGAAGTTCAGGTTCTTCACGCGGTGCATTTTCGAAGAATCAGTTTCGCGATAAAGCCAGAACGAATGATCTCGCCATTTTCGCAATTAATCGAAAACGTATAGGAATCAGAGAAAACCATCAACTTGAAAAAGTTTCGCATTTTCCTTAGCTTTTCAGCGGTATATTATTTGCTTCATTCGATAACGTATGTAGAAATTGTGCCAAAAATACGTTTTTATTCATTTTCCAATTTGACTTAAAACTGTAAGGAATTAGGAGAAATAATATAACAAAAAAGTTTCGCATTTGCTCAAGCTTTCCAACGCCGTATCATTTGTTGCATTCGTACGTACGTTTAATAATTAGCTCGAAAATACGAACTCGGTGGAACTTGTACCGTTTTCTGAATTACTTTTAAACCGTTTCGAATTAGAAAAAACTTTTAACATGAAAAAGTAGCGCATTTTCACAAGCTTTCCAATGCCATATCATTTGCCTCAAATGGATTAGCCGTTTAGAAATTACATTAAAAATATGAACTCGGCTGTTCAGTTTGCGAAATTTTATGATTTTCAAAATTACTCTTTATCCATAGGAAATTAGAGAAAACTTTCAACATGTCGAAGGAGCGGTTTTGCACCAGCTTTCCAACGCTGTATTATTTACCTCATTCTGATAAACAGTTTAGAAATGCCATCGAAAATATGATTCACATTTTTTGTATGAAGAAAAAACGGTTTTCAAAACTGCTCTTAAACCGCATACATTTTGCCAAAAATTTAACTTGGATCGTGACATTGGTGTCCGTAGCTTTCCAACGCTATATCGCAAGCCCCATTTGGACACGTTTTAGCTGAAGTTCAACCCAGTACAGAGGGAAGTTCAAGCGCGTTACTCAGGCAGTTTCGGTTGTGATCAGAATATTATTCTGATCCCGTGATATATATATATATATATATATATATATATATATATAGACACACACACACATCTGGGCTATTTTGTTTCACGAAAAAGAATAATATTCTGTTACCCTACTTGCACTGACAGTTTCAGATGGTTGTACTGATGATTTTGGAGCGGTTGAACTAATGCTTTCAATTCTGTTTAACAGATTGTCTTCTTTAGTTCAAAAAAAATTGTAATTTTTTGGTCAGAACGGTGCGTGTAATATATCATTGGAAAGCTCTTGACAACTACATATCAAGTATATTGAACGTTTTTGCAAAATCATTACGGTTGAAGAGCTGTTTTGAAGAAACCATTTTTTTCAAAACCGAAAACATGAATCGTATTTTGGACTCAGTTTTCAAACAGTTTGTCGGAATTGTGCAAATAAGATGGCGTTGGAAAGTTGGTAAAAATCTGCATCTTCCATATATCTATTGTTTTTTCAAATTCTATACATTTTAAAAGTAATTGGAAAAATGGTGAAATTCTGGGTGAAAAGTATTTTCACATTTTTGTCCAAATGGTTTGTCGGATTGACGCAAGTGATATGGCGTTGGAAAGCTATGGAAAATGCGCAACATTTTCATATTGAAATGTTTTTCTAATTCCTTACGTTCTAAAAACAAATTTGAATACGGTCACATTTGATTCCGAACACGATTTTTTAAAAGTTTGTCGAACTCGGGATGCCATCACTATAGAAGCCCCCTACACAAATTATGCAGTGGCAGCAGGGATTATTTTTGTTGAATCCATTGAAGTGAAGGGATCTCCTTCAACCTGTAAGATGAACAAAAAAGCATACAAGGTGAAATGAAATTTGTCAAGGTCGAAATGATCATAATCATGTAAAACATGTAAAAATAATGACAAGTTCATGCACAATAACATTAGAATTACACAAAGAAACCTAAATAGAAGTTCTGTACTTTGAAATACTTCATTTTAGTTCCCAAATACTTCATTCGTTTCGAAATATGAGCTTCTATATTTAGTTTCTTAGAACTTATTATGTTTTCCCTACAATTTTCATGGTTTTTTTGTGTTTCATGTTTTTTTATTTTTGTTCCTGTTTTTTCTATGAACTTATAATTAGAGAGACTCCTTTTCTTTTTCAATTGAAAAGTCAGCAAAGACTAGTTCTAGGTATCAATATAATCGACATTTTCTATGAACGGCCTGGTCGCTGCGACAGTGAATGGCCTGGGGCGACGGGATTGGACTGACATACATAGCCGAGACTGATGAGCGCAGCACGTCTGCGGAGCTACATGGACTTCAGGGGCATCAATACATGAACTTCCGTACATAATAGCTCTCCCCTGTGAACTATTGGTAAGCCCAAATACACATGGGAGCACTAATGGAACCCATCTATATATGGTATCTCAATAAACACAAATTCTCCTATTTAGAGCACCACAGAACTCACATCTCGCACAAATAACAAACACAGAGCACACACCATGCATGCCCGCACAACATCAGACCCAATTCCTGAACTGGCAAGAAAATAGCAGCAGTGAATATTCTTTTGTTACCTTCTTTGTAGCAGTAGCATCAAGCACACTAGGTAACAGCTGGGAGCTAACAGAAGGTGCACCAACAGCTAGTGGCAGCGAGTCCCGGTCGTCCTGGATGCGGCTGGAAAAGAGAAGCAGACGAAGGACGAGGTCATCCTAGTTTCAAAAATATCACACAGCAAAGTACTGTTCAAAATCAATCATTTTTCATATCTCCAAATCCATTGCAAAAAACTAGAAGCTACTGTGTCAACAATCGAAATTGACTTACTCCAAAACACAAAATTTGTGAAGAGAACATCCATGACACACTTTTGGTCTGCACAACAATGTTCCTAGAACTGTCCACGTTTAGAACTGAAAGAAATTATGTTTTATAGTGATGAAATGACCATCAAGCATGGCACGCGGAGCTTGGACGGAGAAACGAGGAAGAGCTGGACTAGTGTTTGTCCTATACCTGGACATGGACGGGGAGGGTGACACCGGAGGACTATGGTGTCGGTGTCAACAGCGTTGCCCTACTGGATCCAACACGTGGCCTCTCTAGGGGCGCGATGCGTCGGGGGATGCCAAAGTTAAAAAAGGTAATTCCTAAATATGTATCAAAGTGAGTATTGGACGAGAAGTGCAAATTTGTAGCAACACACAGATTGAACGTACATAATTTTGAAACGTGTATTGTTGATATTTTTGCGCACGCACCCAACTATTTTGTGTTTTTTCATGAACTGAAAAAATAATACAAACCAAACTAATAATGAGTTTAGTACAGAAACCAACTATAGAACATGTACTTACTGGACAATACCATGTGAAACAGTATAATCCTAATGTGAACCTTTTTGATGGACGAGCTTTTAATTTTTATTTGCAGTACTTCTCGAAAATGAATATCTGAACCACCGGACTGGGTTGTGGTCACCAAAATTCATAAGAGTAGAAATGCAATAAGGCACCATACTAAAATAAGAAAATGAACTGAACAAAAAAAAATAATTGCACTGAACTAAAATCAAAATTCGAATTGAGTGTCACAAAGATTAACTTGCGCATCTGTTTTTTGCTCCCGCACCGGTGTAATAAATTCAGGATGACATTAATTTGTGTACATATAATAAAATGAATGAGTGAAACAATAAAGACAGCAGTAAAAGGATTTTGTGTTTTCACCTGGAGATTATCTCTTTTTCTGGAGGTGTTGATGGAAAATGCTGGTGTAGCCGTGTAGGTACCACACAGACACCAACTAAACACCAGGCCTTCTCCAATAAGAAACAATGATCCCTCATATGTCCATCAGTACTAATTTTGATAGACAAGAAGAGAAACTTTATATTAGTAACTTTTTTCACAGACAAAGTATACATTTTTGTAGTGGAACTCAGCATAAATAACATCGTAAAAGAAGTCTTGACCGATGCTTGTACTTTCATACAAACATATATGCGACTAAATCTATTTAACTTAGCAGAGCTTCTTTGTCATACAAATCATGTCTACATACGTAAGCATAGACAGAACATCAGGGATATTTCAGCTTTAGTTTTTTCTTCTAAAATGTTCAAGTGACTGAGTCGTTTTTGTTAGATACTAGGTAGAGAACAACCTAAATGACACAAAGTGCAGCCGGAGAGAACTCCATCTATATAGAACATGAAGTTTCCCCAATGTTTTTTCCACATCATGGAGCTTCAAGACAAGCTAGATGCACGTGTTAATAATAAAAATGGCTAATGCAACACACTCGACACCTATGCATTCAGAGTTGACTAAAGCAGCAGCATCACACAAAAATAACTGAGCACCACAATCATCTCATGTGGTAGTAGCAGCAAGGAAGAGGAGCTTCATGGTCAATGGCTATCGGCAACAATTTTGCTTCAGTGGATTTTCTCAGAACATGGCCCTGCAGAGATGACGATGGCACGAGGTGTTGCGGCTTGGAGCAGCATCAAGAGAAATAGAGGACCCCCAACATGCTGCTGACAAGGCCGCACCTGAGATTGGACTACTCGTTGGATGGTAGGACACATGGTTGCAAAGGTATAAGAGGTCGCACTGAGATGGCGGATGCAGTTGGACTGCTTGGTGGCGTAGACTGAATGATTGTCAGGGTCTCTGAAAGCACAAGTGCTTTCTGGGTGATTTTGGTAATTAATGTCAACATATCTCTTGTAGGACTAATACTTCTATTTACTATATTTAAGATAAGTCCTACAGTGGAGTGGCATGGACAAGAGCATGTGGAACCCCTTCAAGATGCTAAGGACAAATGATTGGCTCAAGCTCAAAGCTCAGGACTCTACATTTCCAATTTCAGTGATCCAAGATCACATTGAGTCCATAGGAAAGCCAATATTATTAAAAGGGGATGAGGTGTTGCTTAATAGCTTGCTTGCTCAAAGTGCTTAGTGATATGCTCCAAAGCCCTCAACCACTTTATCATATCCACATATGTCCCAAACCAAAAGTAAAACTCGGCCCCACCGATTTGATCCATTCGGCGCCACCGAGTTCATTTGACATAGCCACTGCCAGAAACCCTAGTGACTTTGATCTAACCGATGGGATCTCAGTCTCACCGAGATGGGCTTGCAAACTCCCTGATGTCTATTGCAATATTTTCGGTCTCACCGAGAATATGTAATTGGTTACACTGAGTTTGCCTGACTGACTCTCTGTTTTGCTTATTACCAAATTGGTCCCACCAAGTTGTGTAATCGGTCAAACCGAGATGAGGTTTTACCCTAACCCTTGCACATCGGTTCCACCCGTTGATCATATCGGTCCCACCGAAATGCCTAACAGTCACATTATGAACTAAATCGGTCCGACTCAGTTTTCTGATTTGGTCCCACCGAGTTTGGTGAATTGTGTGTAACGGTTAGATTTTGTTTGGAGGCTATATATACCCCTCCACCCTCTCCTCATTCGTGAGGGAAGCCATCAGAACGTGCCAGCACTTCCAGCATTCGTTTTCTAAGAGAGAACCACCTACTCATGTGTTGAGGCCAAGATATTCCAATCCAACCATATGAATCTTGATCTCTAGCCTTCCCCAAGTTGCTTTCCACTCAAATCATCTTTTCACCAAATCCAATCATATGAGAGTGAGTTGAGTGTTGGGGAGACTATCATTTGAAGCACAGGAGAAAGGAGTTCATCAACAACACACGATCTATTACCTATTGGAGAGTGGTGTCTCCTAGATTGGTTAGGTGTCACTTGGGAGCCTCCGACAAGATTGTGGAGTGAACCAAGGAGTTTTGAAGGGCAAGGAGATCACCTACTTCATGAATGTCGGTGTTCTGGGAACGGGGGTACCCAGACTTGCCTGCCTGCGGCCTGCGGCGTGGCTCAAGGAGTGGCCCAGTGCGGCCCATCTTCATCAACACATGCTCAAGACCCTCGCGAGGGGCCAAGCCTCACGGGGCGGACGACAGGAGGCTTCCTCAGGCACGGCCTCGTCAGGCTGGCTCGCGAGGAGATGGAGAGATCAAGGCAGGGTACCTCATGAGGTGCCCGTGATGCAAGCCAAGACAACCAAGGCGCAGGCGGGCGCCAGGCGGGCGCCGGCCCGGGCAGAGTCCTTGTTTCCCCTTTGGTTCAAAGGGGGCAAGCGCAGGCAAGGGTATCAAGCAAAGGCAACCATTTCAGTGCAACAAGAACAAGACCAGCAGGACGGCAGAACTGAGGTTATCGTGGAGCCCAAGCCAACGTCATCGTCAGGGTCTTTTGGCAGGCGAGGAACAACTTTAGTCAGGATAAGTGTACTAGATGTTCCCTTCAAAATGGCCAATTGTTGGCGCCCTTCCCGCTCAATATTTGGGAAGAGGCACGGGGCCTTCGCCTATAAATAGGACTAGCCACCCACAGGGTAAGGGGAGAGCTGATCGGATCCGCACCCAGACAGAGGGAGATGGGATCGGATCCGCACCCAAGACAGAGAGAGAGAGGCGATTGAACCCCCCTAGCAGTTCATCGTCTCAACCAAGAACAGACCCTCGCGAGGCTGTTCTTCCCTTGTACTGTTCCTCATCAGCCCAGAGGCAATCCACACACCTCAAACTGGAGTAGGGTATTACACCACAATGGTGGCCTGAACCAGTATAAATCTTGTGTCCCTAGTGTTGTTCTTCGTGTAGTCTAGATCCTAGTGAGGCGGTGAAACATGGGTAGGCCGAGGGTGTGATCTCCGCGCACACCCCAGTATTCGAACCTCAAGGGTCTGCCGGAACCCGAAATCCGACATTTGGCGCACCAGGTAGGGGTGTGCCGGAATCTGCCTTCCGTCGCCTCATGTTTTCGCCGCCCATCCCATCCATGTCAGACGCACGTCGCGCCCGCGCCGAGCGCCGGGCCGCTCTTGCTACTCGCGTCGCCCAGACGGCCCCCGTCGGCGGGCGCCCCCGTTGTTCCCCGTCACCTGCCGTCAACGCCGCCACCGGCCCGGCGGGGAACGAACAACAGGCGTCGTCCCTGCATCCATCCGTGCGGCGAGAAGGCCGCACCGCCACTCCATCGCTGACTCCGGTCGGCTCCTCGTCCCACGCCCGTCGCGCTCCCGCGGACGCGCATGTCGCGCTGCTCCTGGCGCGGGAGCTCCTGCACTACCGTCCCATCGACGACCTCTACAACGAGTGGCTCGCCCACATCACTGAGCTCGTCAGCGCCGCTGGGGGCTCCCCTTCACTGCCCCTCTCGTTGCACCGCGCACCGCCCTGCGCGGGCGACAAAGCTCCGGGGGCGCCTCAGCCACCTCCACCTCAAGAAGGCGCCTTGGCTCCAAGGCGCATGGCCCCTGGGCGGAACCCACTCCGTCCGGCGCCAGCACAGCAAGAGAAGAGTTGCCAAGAGATCCCTCGTCCTCAAGAAGCCGCCCGTGTGCTCCCCGCACCGGCTCGGCACGAGCACGCACCTGCTCCGGCGCATCAAGACCTCGCGCTGCACCTTGCCGTAGTGCACAGAGACCCGCAAGATCAAGCTCTCCGTCACCAAAGGGCTCCCGCGGCCACTGCAGGCTGCCGTGCCTTCTCCGCCGAGCTGCGCAGCGTGGCCTGGCCGGGCAAGTTCAAGCCAGACCTGCCCCCGCGCTACGACGGCACGGCTGACCCTGCTGAGTTCCTCCAGCTCTACGAGCTGGGCATCGAAGCCGCCAACGGAGACGAGAAGGTCATGGCGAACTGGTTCCCCATGGCGCTCAAGGACGGTGCCCGCACCTGGCTCCTGAACCTGGCTGCTGGCACGATATCCTCCTGGGACGAGATGCGCACCCGATTCATCGCCAACTTCCAAGGCACCCACGACCGGCTCCCGGCCATGAGCGACTTGCGCCGCATCAAGCAGCAGCCGGGGGAGACCCTGCAGAAGTTCATCCAGCGCTCCAACAACGCTCACCTTAAGATCCCCAAGGTGTTTGAAGAGGCCATCATCTCAGCCTTCTCCGATGACGTGCGGACGTCAAGATGAACGACGAGCTCGCTATCCATGAAGACTTGTGCACCTCCCTTGAGCTGCTCAATCTGGCGACCAAGTGCGCAAGGGCTAAAGAAGGGCGCCTGTCCCTCCTCGAGTTGCCAGCTGCTGACCTAGAAGAGAAGAAGCCCAAGACCAAGGACGTGAAGCGCAAGGGGGCTGCCGTGCTTGTAGCAGAGCCAGACACCAAGCGAGGCAGGGATCAGGCTGAGTCATCCAAGGGCAGCCGGTACTGCGTGTACCACGACCTCCACACCCACAACACCAACGAATGCCAAGAGCTCAGAGCCGTGCGAGACGTGTGTGCCGGCCGACGCCCTGAGCGCAGCGACAGGGGCTATGGCCGAGGAGGAGGAAGAGGTGGAGGACGATGGGAAGACCGTGGCCCTCGCCAAGGGTGGTGCGACCGACCTCGCGAGGACTACTGGCAGGACCAGCCTCGTGAGGGAGGTTGGAGGGACCCGCCTCGTGAGGGGGGTTGGAGAGATCAGCCTCGCGAGGATCGCCCACAAGGCAATGCGGGCCTCCCTCCTCTGCCACCACAGCCAAGGAGGAATGAAGACCATCACCAGGACGAGGGGGCTGGAGGCTTCCAGGAGCCGCGCGCAATCGCTTGCATCTTGGGCGGTGCACAAGCCCCGGCCTCTCAGCGCATGTTCAAGCAATTTTCCTGCGAAGTGAATGCAGTCCTTCCCAAGCTTGAGGCCACACGCCCTCTCAGGTGGTCATCGTGCGCTATCACGTTCAGCTCAGCGGATAAACTCAAATGCGCGGCCACAACAGGAGTACTCCCGATGCTTTGCTCCCCGATCATCAGCAATGTACAAGTCAGCGGGACCCTCATCGATGGAGGAGCAGGGCTCAATGTCCTATCCGTCGAGACGTTCAACAGTCGCCAAGTGCCATACAATAAGCTGCAGCCAACCAAGCCCTTCTCAGGAGTCACCGATGGTTCCACGGTTCCGATCGGGCAGGTCCTCCTTCCTGTCACCTTCGGGAAGCGCGACAACTACCGCACGGAGCTCATTGACTTTGATGTAGCTCACATCCGCCTGCCGTACAACGCCATCCTCGGGTACCCAGCCCTGGCCAAGTTCATGATCGTGACCCATCACGGCTACAATTTCCTCAAGATGCCAGGTAGCGGCGGAGTCATCACCGTGCCTTGTGAAGAGAGAGACACTGTGTGTTCCCTGGAACGTGCCTTCCAAGCCGCATCAATTGAAGACCCAGATCACCGGAGCGGGAGGCCTCCCGAGGCTGCCCCTAAGAAGAAGAAGACATCGCCTGGCCCGACCCCTCGGGAGGCAGGCCCCTCAGGGCCCGCGCCCGTTCAGGGGGCACTTCCTTCTATCACATAGGAAGGCGCGCCCGGCACCCTCCTCGAGCAGGGCTCGGGGGCTTCCTTCTGGAGGGCCATCGACTTTGCTAAGATTACGAGGGAGGCGCTCGGGCACCACTTGGAGGCGTGCTTCAACGCACGTTTCCCTCAGAAAGAAGCAAGGCAAGGAGGACCAAACCCTCAGGAGTTCATCAACGAGATCATTCAGGAGCTGCAGGAGTCAAGAGTCATGAGTGGCAGCCACCGCTTGCCCGCCGTAGCTCCCCATCCAGGCGAGGATGGTGGGCTGCGCATCTGCATCAACATACCAGGACTCAACCGGGCCGCCTCTCAGGAGCGCCTCGGCCCTCACGCGTGGGGAGCTGCAAAGGCCCACCTCACAGCTATGTTCGCATGCCTCATGGCCTACCGAACGCGGCTATTGTGCGTCAGCGCCTCATGAGGAGCATCCTGGAGGCTCAGGCGGTTAGGCATTCCGCAGTCCTGGCGGAGATGGAGATGGTCCGCGAGGAGCCGCCAGCACCTCCGGAGCCTCCCGAGGCCCCTGGGCCTGGGGGCTCGTGAAGATCGTCTCCCACAGCGCACGCCGTCTGCCACTTCAGCATCCCTCCATCTTCAGCATCATCAGGTGACATCCTTCGAGTTTCATTTTCAGCTGGGAGCCCCCCCCCCCCCAGGGTTGCATCATTCCCAGGCCGCGTGGGTCCGTCTTTGCGGTGTGTATCCCCTTTAGCTCATGTTTCAGCTTACTTTATCGGGGGCGCCCCTCGGGCTGCATCATCCCCAAGGACGCTTGGGCCCGACCCAGCGGTGATCGTTTCTTTCTGCGTCTACCTAAATGAGTTTGCTCCTTCATGACTAACGTGCTCGACCTAATCGCCCGCTCGATTGACACCAACTAATGGAGCTGCTCCCTCGCGGCACGATGCTTGCACGTGGGTCCATCCCTGCAACGTCAATAAACCTGGACGGCTGAGCTCTGACCACGGCAACCCCGCAGGGCGCCACCTCACCAAGCCTTCAGTGCCGCGTCACCTTCCTAGAGCAACCAACAGCTGGCCGGCAGTTGTGACGACAAACCCTCGTTTTTCTCGTGATGAATTCACAGGATCGTTCTAAGGAGCAGCGTCCGGCGAGGCCTCCGCGGTGTCTCCATCGCTCTTGTCCACGCGAACCGCTTGCACGTTAAAGGGGGGGGTACCTGAGCATCGCGACTCATGGGCTCTTACCGGCTCTCCAGCCCTCACCCTCTGGCCTTGTCCATGGCATCGCGACCTGGCATACCAGCGACGGCTGAGCCCGCTTGAGGGCCGGGACCTGAGGACGTAGAGCACGAAGGGAAGCAAAGACGAGAGGGAAAGAGGCATGTGGGGGACCCCGCCAGGCAACTCCTCGGCAGCCAACGCGCGAGCCTGGCGCCGCGACAAGGAGTGGTTCCTGACCCCCGAGATAAGTCATCCTCCGGAATCACTAGCTGTCACATCACCGACCTCGCACCTAATGCAGTCTCGTGTTAGCGATGTCGCACTCCTTTCTCACTAAGCAATGGTCCTTGAGCGCTAAAGGGGACCTCCTGAGCATCACGACTCAGGGGCTCTTACTGGACCCCGGGCCGCTCACCTCCTGGCCTTGACCACGGCATCGCGACCTGGCATACCAGCAACGGCTGAAGCCTGCCTTGGGACCGGGACCTGTCAGCACAGAGCGTGAAGTCCTCGCGAGGTTCGAAAGGAGGAACTAAGCTAAGACGGGACAAGTACCCCTCACCACTTCATGATAAGGATCATATTAACAAACGGAACTACAAGCACCTTACAAACCCCCGCGGGGTGTGTTCTTCGATTCCTTGCAAGGAACTAAAGGAGTAGATCCTAAGGAGTGCTAACTACGCGCGCCACTGCAAGAGACGCCATCATCAACAGTGGGCCGTCAGCCACCGGCGCCAACCCCATACAGATCAATGGCGACGGCGGCCCGACGAGCCCGCCCTGCTCCGAGAGCGACGCAAGCTCGGGGGCTCGTAGCTGTCGTCGCTCGTCCCCGGGGTCGCGAGGAGCTCGGCAGAATTGCTGGATCCTCCGACACCTCCGCTGCCTGAGGAGCTGCTGGGGAAGCGGTTCGCGAGCCTAGTCCTCGCCGTGGCAGGATCCCGGCCGCCTTCCTCAGGGCAGCACTCCAGCCGGTGCCCCTCCGCGTCGAAGACCTTGAAGACCATCAGGGAGGCGCCATCGTACTCAAGGTGGATTGCGAGGGCGCCACCCGTCCTGCCGACCCGGGCGATCTTGCCCCAGCCACGAGTCAGGTAGACCCTGCCCGGAGCGACGACCTCAACCTCCGCTTCGGTCGTGGGGGCACTACAGCCAGCTAGCTCCAGCCAAACCTCGATAGGCCCCCTTGGCAGGATCTCGAAGGCGAAGGAAGGACGGAGGCGAATCCAGGACCGAGGAGGCATGGCGGCGTGAAGCACGAGCTCGCGAGCAGAGCCCATGGCGTGAACCCCAGGAGGAACGACGCGCACCGCCATGATCCGCCGGCAGCGACGGCGCCTCTAGCGGTGCTGCTCGGCGCTAGCATCTTCAGGGTCCTCGATCCGGGCGTACAAGGGTAGTGGGAATCCCGGTGGCGGCCGCTTGAACCATGGCCTCGACACCTCCTGCCAAGCACCTCCTTCCCCGTGGCAAGAGACGAGTCGTTTCTTCGGAGGGAGCGGGACAGGACTCTCTCGGGGGGGCTTCCCTTTCTCTTCGGCAAAAAACCGACGGATCGGTGCCTTTGGTGAAGGAAGGAGCAAGGACGAAGAGGAAGATGAAGAGTAGCGGGAAGAGATGGATTGGAGGGGCTCGCGCCGTTCCGTACATATAGCCGAGGGAGGCCAACCATCAACCTCCGCGGTCATAGGTAATCATGACCCGTTTTGCATGCAGGGACTTGTCAAATCGTGCAGCTACCGAGGCGTCGTGGGGGAGCCAGGACGCCCATGTCCAATCAACCGCCATGCGGCGCCCAAGGCCGCAGGCTATTGGGGCCCGCGGCGCTTCGCACTTGCCTCTTCGCTTCTCTTCTAAGCCAAATCCAGGCGCGCCTTGGGCCCGGGGGCTACTATCGGTGTTCTGGGAATGGGGGTACCCAGACTTGCCTGCCTGCGGCCTGCGGCGTGGCTCAAGGAGTGGCCCAGTACGGCCCATCTTCATCAACACATGCTCAAGACCCTCGCGAGGGGCCAAGCCTCGCGGGGCGGACGACAGGAGGCTTCCTCAGGCATGGCCTCGTCAGGCTGGCTCGCGAGGAGGCGGAGAGATCAAGGCAGGGTACCTCACGAGGTGCCCGTGACGCAAGCCATGACAACCAAGGCGCAGGCGGGCGCCAGGTGGGCGCCGGCCCGCGCAGAGTCCTTGTTTCCCCTTTGGTGCAAAGGGGGCAAGCGCAGGCAAGGGTATCAAGCAAAGACAACCATTTCAGTGCAACAAGACCAAGACCAGTAGGACGGCAGAACGGAGGTCATCGTGGAGCCCAAGCCAATGTCATCGTCAGGGTTTTTTGGCAGGCGAGGAACAACTTTAGTCAGGATAAGTTTACTAGATGTTCCCCTTCAAAATGGCCAATTGTTGGCGCCCTTCCCGCTCAATATTTGGGAAGAGGCCCGGGGCCTTCGCCTATAAATAGGACTAGCCACCCACAGGGTAAGGGGAGAGCTGATCGGATCCGCACCCAGACAAAGGGAGATGGGATCGGATCCGCACCCAAGACAGAGAGAGAGGCGACTGAACCCCCCTAGCAGTTCATCGTCTCAACCAAGAACAGACCCTCGCGAGGCTGTTCTTCTCTTGTACTGTTCCTCATCAGCCCAGAGGCAATCCACACACCTCAAACTGGAGTAGGGTATTACACCACAATGGTGGCCTGAACCAGTATAAATCTTGTGTCCCTATTGTTGTTCTTTGTGTGGTCTAGATCCTAGCGAGGCGATGAAACATGGGTAGGCTGAGGGTGTGATCTCCGCGCGCACCCCAGTGTTCGAACCTCAAGGGTCTGCCGGAACCCGAAATCCGACAATGGAGATCTACTCTAGTGAGGCAAGTCCTTCGTGGGCGATGTCCATGGTGGGATAGACAAGGTTGCTTCTGCGTGGACCCATCGTGGGTGGAGCCCTCCGTGGACTCGCGCAACCGTTACCCTTCGTGGGGTGAAGTCTCCATCAACGTGGATGTACGATAGCACCACCTATCGGAACCACGCCAAAAACATATGTCTCCAATTGCGTTTGCACACTCCAGTCCCATCCCTTTACTTTCTTGCAAGTTGCATGCTTTACTTTCCGCTGCCCATATACTCTTTGCATGCTTGCTTGATATGTATTGTGAATGGTTAAACTTGTGCTTAAACTCCACCTAAACTTGAAAAACTTAAAAACTGCCAACTTTGTGTGTTGAGTGTCTATTCACCCGCCTCTAGACACCTCTTCACGATCCTTTCAGTCTCAGAAAGATAAATTGCAATACATTTCAGTCCATTTTCCCTCGGTACTAGCATGACTGAGTAAGAAGCTCAAAACTCGAGTAGTTGTTCCTTACAATCTCGTTGGACACGAACTCCTTGAGGAAGATTGTGTGGTCAGCGGCAAGTTGGCCCTGCAATAGTGTCGACGGCATCGCGCTTGGGGGCGGTGTGGTGAGGCAGAGGAGGGAGGGACACAGTGCGACCCGGTGAGGTAGAGGGGGGCGATGGTGCAGTGGGGAAGAGGGGGCCGGCGCGTGGTCGAGGGAGGTCGCCGGTGCACTGGGAATGGATGTCCATGGCGGCATGTAGGAGGTGGAGGTGTGTCGACAGTCGGAGATGGACGCACGTGATGGATGGGAGGTGAAGGCGCGCAGCGGATGGGAGGTGGAGGCGCGCGGCGACCAAAAGGTGGAGGCGCGCGGCGATCGGAAGGTGGAGGCACGCAACACACAAGTATTGAACTGTTTGCTGCCTTTCCATTATGAATTGATGGCGTAATACATGTGTAATACATGTTAAACTGTTACTCAAGGGCAAAATTCACAAATACATTTACATTGGCGTACTCCAAATATGTGCATTTTCAGGAAGAAAACTTTCTGAACCTTCTATACGAAAGAACTTGAACAATCAGTCCAAAACATATTTCAAGTTGAACGATCATTTTCCTTACCGAGTGTTAAGGAAAATGAAACAAGAGACGAGCCCACCGGAGAACTTGGACTGAAGAACTTGCACACGGCGAGCTGCAGGGGGTAAGGGAGGGCGGTAGTGCGCAGGGTTCTAAGGAGGCGAATGGAAGTGGAAGCAAGGGAGAACATCATTATCATAGGACTTTATCCTGCTTTCAACACTAGTACACAGTCCCTGTACGTGCTATTCTCCCATAGGCATTAACACGAGCACCTTGTGTTTTAGGAAGAACAAGGCACTTCAATCAGAATAGACACTGAAGAAACCCTCTACAAAACATTACAGAAATTCTCTATTACAGAAATTCTCTATTCATGAACTAACAATATTTATTCTGTGGACTAGAGAAACGAGAACAAAAGTACACACGGAACTAATGATAGAATACACACTGAAGAGAAAAGAATTTCTTCTCTGTCAACTGACGATAGAATACACAAATATTTGTATTCTATCATCAGGTTTTTTCATGGCAAACAGTACAAGAATGACTAGGAAAAAAAGAAAAATGGGGAATTTAGTGGCCAAAATCACTGTAATAACTAGTGGCAGTCTCTGTGGTTTACCTCCTGTTTGCATACCACGCAGATGGGCCTGTTGCTAGCTATAACTGCAGAGAGAGAGAGAGAGAGAAGGAATTGGCAAAAATATATTAATTCTCTTTCTGCTTAGACATTCGCACAAAATAGGTGAAGTACACAAGTTGAACTGATCTTGTCCATGACACCAACGGGGGCTAGTGCTGCTTCTGTACGTGCACGAGGTTCATGAGAGGTTCAACGGGAGAAGGGTGGAGCCAGTTTTCAAGTAAGGATATGCACAAAGAACTGAGAAGAAAAAAAGTTCTAGTTGGCTAACACAAGAAACAAGTGAAACCATATACTTAGCTACTCTTTCAAAACAGGTACTAACATTGAATTATTCTTGTAGAAATATATCTACATCAGAAGTTCAGAAGTTGAGCAAGGACATGCTTTTTGAATTAGTATATATAGTAATTTGCTACCTTGCTTTTTGGTCACAATATAGTATTTGAAAACTACCTCCAAGTTACCAAATTGAAAGGTTGTAACGACGATACTTTATTCTAGATGGATTGTATGGTTGAAACAGAGACAACTCAAAGAATAGGAATACACGGCCAACCTTGCCATCGATGATAGACTTGCTTGTTGCGCATTCCTCCTCCGATTGTTGTCAGATTTTGACCAGCAAATGATCAGACTCCCCACTGAAACATACATAAGAAAACATATTCAACACCTAATTCATGGGCAGAGAGAGATGCAGCAACGACTGGACATCCGCATCGCCAATACAGGGATGGTAGCCTACTTCGTCGGGCAGCGATGGTGGCCCGCACCGTCAGGCACCGGCGACGGTGCGCGGCAGTGCTCGGGGGCCCTGGGGCAGCGCGCGATGCGTGTTGGCGGGCTAGGCGTCGGGGTGGCCACCACTACGACTGTACTAATAGACTGAATAAGAAGTTCAGAACTGGGAGCAAAGACCATTGGAAACATGTTTACAACTTTACATTATATGATAGAAACCAAACTTAAAATACCATGCAAAATTTCAAAATCTTCAGAGTTGGGTGCCTATAACTGAACCGGCGACCCATTTTTGTTGCAACAGAATACCACAATACTAACTGGTGGCCTAACTGTAATCAAATAGAATTCCCTTGCAACCACATAAACAAGTAAACAAACTAGCTGCAAATCTCACTACCGGAACCCACACCGTCAACTCATCTCTAATCTATCATCGGCTCATAGTTTTAGAGAAACAATGAGTGAACTATGCACGGATTTACATTGCATAAGAACCAGATCCATGAAACTACAACTAATCAACACAAACATGGGATTTGACATTGGGAAATCACACACCCACATCTCACATACATGACAATGGGGATCTCTCACTCCCTTGTTTTATCTCCTCCTACTTCCTTCATACGCACACAAACAGAGAGAGGATGAGAGGGACACGACTGAGTCGGATCCAGGAAAGACCACGGGTGGCCTGCACGCAGCTCTTCTCATGACCGGCGGTGGAGCATGCAGTTGTACTACCGCAATGGCTCAGTACCTTCCATGGCGTGGAAGCCGCAGGTGGCATGCAGGAGGGAGGCGCGGCCGATGGTGCGGGTGATATGGTCATGGAAGGGGGTTTGGGGCGGCCGTGGTGCACTGGTGGGAGGGGGATCGGGGCGGCGGCGACGCGCTGGTGTGAGGGGCTTGGCGCCGGCGGCGGCGTGCTGGTCGGAGGGGGATCGGGGCAGCGGTGGCGCGTTGGTCGTAGGGGGATCAGGACGGTGGCGGCGCGTTGGTCGGAGGGGCTTAGGGGCGGCGGTGACGCACTGGTGGGAAGGAGCCCCGGGCGGCGACGGCGCGCTGGTCGGAGGGGCCTCGGGCAGCGGCGGCGGCGCGCTGGTGGGAGAGGCTCGGGCGACAGCAAAGAGGTAGTCGTGGGGAGGTTAGGGAAGCTGGGAGTGGGGTGGGCGTCGGGGTTTTTTTGGGACACGTCGGGTTTAGCACATTCTAGTGCAATCGCCTCCTTATAGACCCGAGAGTAACATAATAATATGGGAATCGTTTGGAATCGGCGCACCGGCCGAACGCTCGGCCGGTTCCCCTCGCTCGCTCGCTCTTTTTTCACGCACGCTAGGTGGGCCTCAAGCGAACATTTTTTTTTTCTGTACTTCTTCTTCCTCGCGCAAGCGCCTTCCCAAGCATGTCCCCTCCCCCCTCCCCCTCCTCCCGAGCTG